>NW_024962253.1:1971522-1979554 GCF_019238085.1 Lagopus leucura
CTTTCTTCCTTTCTTCCTTTCTTCCTTTCTTCCTTTCTTCCTTTCTTTCCTTTCTTTCCTTTCTTTCTTTTCTTTTCTTTTTGCTGCTATAACCACTTCTTTAATTATGAAGGAAAAAGAGAACAGAGGCAGCCATTTTGAAAATGAGAACAGAGCTTTTCCTTCTGCAGCTTATGGACTTACTTGCCACATCACAGAAATACTTTCACTGTGTGACAGCAACTTCCTTTGCAAGGAAAATAAGGGACTTCCAATCACTGTGGGCTAGGCTAATTGTGCCCCAAACGAGAGATTTATCAGTTAAAGAAAAAGTGAATTCAGAATTAAAATAGAGTGAAGATCTTTCCTTCTTGGTTGAGAAAAAACACTCTAGTGGATTACATCAAGCTGGGTGTTTGCTTTTGTTTTATTTTGTTGGCAGCTTCTTATTTTTGGAAGGGAGTTTGATAAAACAAAGACCTTTCTTAGAAAAATCCCAATTAGAAAGTGTCTTGAGCACACACTTGAAGTACCTGAGTAACTGCCCCAATGTCCATATGGTTATTCATATGCTTCAAATTGGAACTAAGGACCCTGAAGAGCCATGACCAAAGCAAAAAAAAAAAAAAAAAAAAAAAAAAAAAAAAAACCAGTTACTGTATTTAAGGGAGTTAAGGGAGCTGCTTGCTCTCATGCTTTGCAATAACTATCTGTGCTATGGACCTGCAGGCCTAGCTGACTTCTATGCTGGTGGTTTTAGGAAACTTATTGCTGCATTGTCAGTCTACTGAACAGACAAATCATTGACTGCCAATAGCATTTTGGTGACTGGAGTTTGCACATCAAACCAGGCATGGGGGTACACTAACACAATAGAAATACTACTTTTTTGAAAGAGTGGTCAGGCACTGGGGCTGCCCAGGGAGCTGGTGGAGTCACCGACCCTGGAGGAGTTCAAGGAAAGTTTGGATTTGGTGTTGAGGGACATGGTTTAGTGAGATCTATTGGTGATGGGTGGATGGTTGGACTGGATATCTCGTAGGTCTTTTCCAACCTTGGTGTTTCTGTGATTCTGTGATTCTGTAATACTGAGTCAAAGACAACTGACCCTTCTCCAAGTACAGCTAATTAGTGAGGGTTTAGCCCTGAGGCCTGCCTGCAAACTGCTGTACTGGGCCACCATGACCAAAGATTCTGTGTTTGCTTAGAGTGCTGGTATGGAGATCTCATAGCACTGGAAATCAAATGAGCTGAAGAGAGATCTGGATCTAAGCCTTTCCAGTCACTAAGTGTCCCCTTCAGTCTCCTTCAATACAGTAGTTTCTATGCTAAATCAGATCCTTTCTTGGGATACATTCCTTATGTGCCCACCTGAGGCCATGTACACATGGCTAATCTCTTTTGTGAGGTGCAAAATAAACTCCCAAACAAACATACACAAAGCTTTCTTCAGGATAACTCCTTTCTGCTAAAAGACAGGTATACATTCAGCTCATTCAATGGGTTCCTCAAGATGGGAGTCTATGTGAGAATAAGGACCTTTGAACTGCATCTACTAAGGTCTGGTAGGGACTCTGCTTCTAAGAGCGGCAGAGGCACTGATCTGGTGATATTGCTGGCAAGCAGAGCAGTGAAATCTAAGTAAAAGCTTGGAAAGTTAAAGGACTTTGTAAGCAGAAAAAAACATTCAAAACTGTTCTTGTGCTTTGCAGAAGCAAAGAAAAACATGCTTTAGGAGAAAGATTTGAAATTTCATTGCCATTTTACTTGATGGTTCCTTGACACATAAATTATTAGGGAAAAGCCACAACCACCACCAGAATTCTAGTCCTACTACTGCGTTGTGCTATTTTTTGGAAGGAAGCTAAGACCTCGAAGTCAGCCTTGTCATGAAAAGCTAGACCTAGTGAACCTGTAATTATCCCTGATGAGGAAAACACAATAGAGTTATACCTGTGGAGTCTACACCCTGCACTTTTTCACATAATCATGAGAAACAAGCATATCCTCAGTGATCACAGCTACCCTACAACAAAAGCCACTGCTTGGAGCCACACAACTGTGGAGATATTTATTTGCAGGTGTTATCAAAAATCTCCCAAACAAAGACAATCCCTGCTTTAGCAAAACAGCAAGCATGCATCTCCCCCAACACTTCCGTGCAAAACCTGCATTAAAAAAGCCATTGTGATGAAGCAAAAAGCATTTTGATATGAAAACATATTTTGGTTTCAAGCTTCCAAGAGGCCTTGCCATAAGCAAGTAAAATAAAAGAGGTATTTGAAGAGGGAAAATGCATTGAATGCATGACTTGGTATAGTCACATATAAAGGAGTTTCTGAACTATGGAGGTTGTATCTTGAGTCATTATTGTCATAGAGATACTAAAAGTCCCTGTGAAATTAGTCCATACACCTAATACGTTTGTTGCACATTTTCATCTGCTTCATGTTGTCTTTAGTGCAGCACCTCTTTCAAAGACTTTCTGATTCCATTTCTTAATTCTCAGTAGGAAAGATACTGCTCTGAAGACCAGAACGAAGTATTTTCAAACATTTTAGAGATATCAGTGAAAAATCATTTGTGATCATTTTGTAGTTCTTTAAGACTGTTGATGGTAGGGACTTTTCTACCTGAACCTTCGGTGGGTCAAAAAAAGCCTAAATCAAAATCACTGAATCTGAGATGTTATGGACATAATGGCCTGGAAAGGTCACCTAACCCATCTCACTGTTACTAATTTGAGAGTGTAAACTGCTTGTTGCAGCTTAGGGGCACTGAAAGTGCTAGCTTTATAGGGCAATCTGGTGTGGAATGGCTTTAATAGCAGAGACTTCCCATCTCTGTAAGAAACATGTACTCTTCTATATTCATATTTCTCTAAGAATTATCTGGTGGAAAAGCCAGCTAGTGGTGGAAAACATTTCCATTTTTGAAAACATCCCCATTTTTGTTATTGCTGATAGGTTGGATTCCAATGAAACAAGCTTCTACTTCTGATATTTTTGACACTTACATATATTAGCTGTCTCCTTTCCCAACAGCACAAAGTGCGTGAGTGTAACAATGAGACCCTCAATCAGATTTGTCTAGGTCCTCACTCAAGCAAAGCCTCCTTGGCTTTGATAGGGCTTCATCTGTACATGAAATTTAACAGATATGAGCATGGATCTTTCTATTCATTTCTTGGGAACAAATAAATTAGGGGTTATTTAATTGTCAGGAAGACATATTAACATATAGTTATTATGCTGGAATGAAATTGGATACAGACTACACTGCATGAAGAATGAAGAATGCTTTGAAACATTTGCAACACAGAGCTATTGAGACAGACACTGTGCCAGTCCAGTCACCTGGGATTACACTGCAACCCAGTCCCATTGCTTAATTGCAGATTTTCTTCAGCAAGAAATGCTGTCTTTGGCTGAGCAAGAGGAATCCGGATAACTGCTGCCTCCCCTCTAGCAACCAGGAAGACTTCCTAGAGATGCAGGATGCCACTAGGGGAGCCCTTGTTTAAGCATCCTTCAACCTCTCATTCTAATGAGGCACAAACAGTTCCTCGTTTATGTGCAGGTGTGTGTCTATGTGGTGTGGCTCTAGCCAGAGGCCTGAGTGGAAAAGGCAGAAGCCAGAGAGTTGAAGAGCTGAATCTTTTTGAGGGTCTACAACACAAAGAGAGGCTACAACCACAGCTGACATCCCCTTCCCCATGCAGTTACCTGTGCTAGTGCTTTATATCCAGTGGTTCCCATAACTTCTCAGTAGGGACGATTAGCATCCTTTGGCCTCTTCAGCTGCACCTTCAGCCTCTTCATGCCAATCTGGAAGCCATTCATAGCTTGGATGGCAGCTTGGGCACTGGCAGGATTGTCAAAACTCACAAAACCTGTCAAAACATGAGGTAAGGCAGAAGGTTTAACATGCTGAAGGGGGCCAAGGCACGTACATGCAACGACCACTGAGAATGAACATGGGGAAGGGCTCAAGGGTGGTGGGAAGGAGGGAGTGAGCAGGTAGGAGAGTGTGTGGGTGGGCAGGAAAGTGAGGAGAGGATGGTTGCCAGTAGGGGACGGAGGGTAGGAGGGGTTGTTACAGATCAGTGTCCAGGACTCAGTGCCTGGTCTGAGTGCTAATTCAGACATGAGGCTACATGAAGCATGGAGGTTCAGATGCTGGTGTCACAGTATCAAGCACAGACAAGATCTGGGTTACCCTAGAGCTGGGTGTCAGCAGATGCAGTGCATGGCTCAAGGCATTTGTTCTTTTTTCTTCTGTAGTGACCAGAGTACATCACTTTCTCCATCACATACCAACATAACTTTTCCTTTGCCTTCTAATATTCAGAATGAAGCAAACCTGATGCACCTACCGCTACCTTCTTATTATGGCAATATAAGCAAAATGTGAATTTAATAAGCTCTCCATTATGGTATTCATTGGCATGAATAGTTTGATTGTTGGCCACTTAAGCAATGTGAGGAGCTTTATTAACTGGCAGTTACCGCAGACCTTTACTTTATGTTGACACTGCCACTGAGAAAGATGAACGCTGGTGCTTTCCTAAGATGGTTTCTATAGGTAGTTTCATACCTTGTCAGCATATCATTCAATCAGTTGTGGAGTGCATCTAGAAATAGAAACACCCACAGTGATTGAATTCTGTACCTATAGTCCACCCAACATGCCATCCTTTGTCTCAGTGGAAGACTTGCTATCTGAAACTAAGAAGAGGCAAGACAGGTCATAATCAAACTCGGTGCAATGCACCAAACTCATTCAGCTTTGGGGGAAGTTTTTAATGTGACTTTTCTCCTTAATTTAGCCCCAGGAGGAGACCTCATATGCCCATCCTGTACATGATTTTTGCTCAAGTGACCATGAGACTGAGATACTGATGAGGCAGGGAGCCATCACTTTGTATAAGGATTGCTTCTGCTACCTTTGCCAGAAATGTCCGTATGTGCCAGGAACATTTCTGAACAAAAACCCTAGGTAAGTCTAGCCTGGACAAGCCTGCACTCCAGACAAAGCCATCTGTTTTCCCACCCCTGCAATGCTCTGGCAGCACAAATCAGCCCCAGGAACCCAGTGTCTCTCAGTAGACAGGCTTAAATGAAGAGACAGCTTTAGAGCCTCTCAAAAAGCTAATGCTGAGCATTTGCTGCCAGGTATACACCTGCTCCTGACAACAGCACTGGACATGGTTTACAGCCTTGGGCTGTTCTGTGTTTGCATTTAGCAACACCTCCTCTTTGGTCTAGTTCCTCCTTGAAAGCAAGCCTCACAAATGACACAGGGTGGCTCATGTTTGAAAAAAAAAACACGCATACACAAGAATACACACATATGCAGAAACACATCTTCTCACTCTTGCATTAAAGCTGTATTCCTGCCTTTGGATAATAATATAGCTTTATGAGAGATCATAAAACCTACAATCTCAGCTTCATAGTGAGACAACTGTATTATTAAGTGTGGCAAAAGTGGTTTTAAGAGGGAGACCAATGAAACAAATAGCCATCCCTCCCTGTCCTCCTCTCTTGAAGCAAAGCTCCAACTAATTGGTTCTCTGTGCAGTTATCCTACCAGCTACCTGGGTGACGCAGTACCAACACTGCAGCTCTGAAGATGTGAGCAGAAGTGTTGCTCAACCCTCACAGCAGTCTTCAGTATCTAGACAGAAAACTAGAGTTATAGTGAGAAATGAGCTGTAGTGTTATTAAATGGCACTGGATCTGTATTTGCAATCATATCTTAGCCAGTAAGGTGGCTGGTAATGTTCCCAGTTTGCATCTGACTAGTTGAATAATCTATCAGTCAACAATGCTCTGTGATTTGATCTCAGCAAGAAGAAAGAAGATGAGCACCTCCTATTTTCACCTGAGTGAACTTATCTTCAGATACTTATGAAAGATCCTTGCAAATGCTTTCCTTGATCTTCAACTTGAAATGTGCTATCTGGATAACTCACATCTTTGAATATAGCTATAGAAAAAGACCATTCTTTTTAAAATAACCTATAGACTGCTAATACTCCTGTCTGAGACTCATAAGTTATATCTCTAACAGTAAACCAAAACTGTGCCAGGGAAGTTCAGAGAAAGTGAAGCTCAATTACCTATACCACTGAATTTTTAGAAAGACTCTTGACACAGTCTTGGCTTTTGCCTAACTCCAATTTCTGGACAGACTGAGTATTAACACAGCACAGAAACTGTTTTCAGTACTTAGCTTGGATATTGCCACGGTATTTTGGAAAGTAACAGGATTTAATCGTTTGGGTGTGGGTCATTCTATGCCAGCTGGACCCAGTGCTAGACAAAGGAGCCAGGTACGTTAACTGTTATAGACACAGCTACCAAATACAAAAGCTGAGTTGTCTGCAGCTGCATAACTGTTCATGTCATGTCTTTGGAGAGGCCTAGCTTCCATGTGAACTTTGATTTCTACTCTTGTAACTGGTCCTCTTGCAATGTACTTCTATTGGTTAAACATGTACATTCAGAGTGTGTCTACACATACATCCATTTATGAGCAAGTCACCTTGGGATCCTAAAATAATCAATGAAGATTTAGCCAATATGGTCAGTGGAGCGTAGAGTGCAATTTATTTTTTTGGTGGGACACAACTAACTGTGCTATAAGTCCCAATGGCTGTGTAGTGGGGACCAGCACCGACTGCACTGAAGATGAATACTCAACTTAAACTGAGGTTTCACTTGGTGTTTACCTGATTCAGCAGTTGGGACTGACATCTTCAGGTAGGACTGGGTTAACTGGCTAATGCCTATATGGGTCACTCCTCAAAGTAATATTAATTATTGAATCAAAATCCTAATGCTTAAAAACCCCACCAGAAATATTGCCAAATGTGTTGGAGGTCTACCATTTGTCTACTTTTGCTAAGACAGACCTTTAATTGGGTAATAAGCCCTGGTGCTGGGATGCTGATACGTCTGCAAGAACTCTGCCTTTAGATAAGCTCACAAAGCCACTCTGGTTTTTATTATCACTTCAGTTTTAAGATGGAATTCTAAGGCCATTTTCTCAGACTGTGCAAAGCTGTAAATAATACAGCATTTTAACAAATGGGACTAATAAGAGAGATCAGAAGTGCATTTGCTCACTATATTTCATTTAGACCAGATAATGAAGCTGGGAGTTGTACTTTGATGCTGTTGGTATATCAGTTGCCTACAGATCTGGACTGGATTAGTTATTTTATTATCCTTAGTTGTCCTGATATCCACTGCTGTAATATGAAGATCTCTACTGTCTAGTTGCTGGGGATGGAGGGGCTATATTGGGTGGAAAAGGAGGGCAAATGCTTTTAACTGTGCATTTTTAATATAAGCACTTCCTAGGGACAGGGCAGTTAATACCTCTATTGTCATTTGAATTTGACTGTTTTAGTTTTCAGGGTCTGGGTACGTCCTGTTGTTGATGTTTTCAGCTCTTCCTATTTCTGTTATTTACATGCAGTGATATTCATTTTGTTGAAGACATTTGGATGGACTTCAAAATGGAGAAAAGCTATAGTTTATTCTGAGAGCTGAGATTTCACAATGATAAAGGGGTAGGCAGATAGACAAGCCATGCTAACAATATCATATTCCTTTCTCTTTTCAGGTCAAATATCTACTGATAGATTATATGACAGTCTTCTGTTAATTGAACTGTTGACACCTTACCCAGCTTTGTTTCTCTTCTGATATGTGCTGGATTTAAACACGTAAGACTAAGAACAAAATAGATAAGGTGCTTGCTTTCTGAATTTTAGATTTAGGGTCAAAACACGATGCTGGCACTTTCTTTGCTGAAGAAGCTATCTGTGTTTTGGGCACTACCCCTGCATTGTCATCTACACTCTTAAAGGACAAAAGAGAAAGGGAGAGGTTAAAAAACTTGAAGCTGTTTCTGTGCATTAGATAATTAATAATCAGAGAAATATATGTCCTGGTCGAAGATGGTTGGTAGGAGGACAGGATTTTGTGATAAATCTATTTTCTCCTCTCCTCTCCTCTCCTCTCCTCTCCTCTCCTCTCCT
>NW_024962253.1:1979654-1989425 GCF_019238085.1 Lagopus leucura
TAAATGATTTATCAAAGCAGCAAAAAATCAAGAAATGCGCTAGGATTTCAGCTTAGGGCATCTAATCTTCCTGACTCTGTACAGCAGCTTCCAGAAGATACTGACATTGGAGTCCATGACTTCTCCTGACCGGATCTTTTCCTGCATGACTTTTCCTACAGATGGAAATAAGGATATGTCTTGGAGGGAGTTTTGATTTAACTCCCATATTTTCCACGGGAATCGGTGGTACTGGGGCTTTCTTTTCCTGACACCAGAACATTGTTTCTACGTAGCTGATTATCCTGTGTTTTAACCAGCTGAGATGGTAAAGGAGGGAATTCACAATCTGTCTCAGAGCACATTTGAAGACTGTTTTGTGACTGTGAACTTTTCATTCACAGTGAGTAGTGTCTCTGCATGGCCATGAATTACTTTGCGCAGTAAGTGCAACCCTGAATGAGCACATCGTTTGGTTCCCATGGATTCCTAATTGGTCTTTGTGAGTTTTCTGTTTCTCTTTGCATTCCACAAGGAGAATTAGCGGTTAATGTGCAAAACAGGATTTTGATGATCTACCAGGCTGGAAGAACATGTTGCTTGTTTTCAGTGAAAGCCTTCCTCTAGACAGAGTGCAGTACATGGAGACTACACTGAGCATCCCCAAAAATAGAAGTCATGGACAGTAGCACATCCAGATGTAAACTTTTCATCCTGTCTTTTGAACTTGGGGCAGATGTTTCTACAGCAGATCTGCTCATGTAACTAAGCTGTTCTCAGGCAGTGGAAGGGAAAATAGGAACCTCAAGGAAATAAATATTTAACTTGTTTTAAAATTAAGAATTATTGGATACCTGAGCTGGATGCTCGCTGTACACAAATACAGTCTCAGCAATGCACTCTGTAAGAGTTTCCCATGAAAATACAGATGGTCCTTATTACTACTTTTTTGGAGGGGTGGGGCAGAGTTACAGTTTTCTGATTCTGACTGTCATCCTATTTGTCTGACTAACAAGAGAGGAATATTTCCTAGCCCTTCTTGTTGCTGCAGCTGTGAATGTCATTAGGTAAGGAGACAATTTTATTCTGCTGAACTTTTGTCCCTTCATTCAACTCACACTGGTGTCAGCAGTGGAAAATGTAAGAAAAGAGGAAGATACTATGTTCTGCAGGATCTGTGCATGTGGAGGCAAATTCCTATGCAGTGAAAGGGAAGAACCATCATGCATATGGGCTTGGTACTAGTGCAGGAGAAGTCCATGCCCCTTGCTTCCCTTGAATGTAAAGTGTTGCTACCCATAGATAGGAGGGGGCTGAACCAGACTAGCAAAGTAGAGGAAGCTGCAGAAAGCACTGGCAATGACTTACACTTTCCTTCTTCCAAAAACATTTGTGTTAATAATTAGGGAATTAATTACTAATGCAATATGCCACTATTGTAACTGTTTCTTCAGAATGTGGTTTCACTGCTTTTGTTACCAACTACTGAAAGGTGACATGAAAGGAGGCATTTTCTGTTGGGAAGGTAGCTATGATGTGCTCAAACCAAAAGAGCCTTCTCCTTTGTAGGAAGGGTTCTGTGGAGAAGCTCCCATCCTCCTCCCCCCTCCAGCAGGAGCTGACCTCCCGCCTCTCAGCTTTTCCTTGCTACTTCAATGTGTTTCATTTATAAGACTGCTCAATTTCTCTTTTCCCATGTTTATTAGTCTTATCAGAGAATGGAGGCTTTCTTTTAATTGCCTTGCAAGGTCTTTACCTTGCTATGTTCTTTACACAATGTAGTAGCTGCTTGCAATTTTTTAGTGCTGTAAAGAATTTCAGGATACAATCTGTATGTAAGTAGCTCTATAATGTATGTGTGCATTGGAAGAAATTGTATTGTAAGGTGATTTATGGGTACTGGAATACTCAATAAAGGAGTATGTCTGCAGATCAAGGGCACAGCACTTCAGTTGTTTTCCAGTGTCTAATAGAGTTGGATGACTTTTTGGAATATTTAACCTTCTGATGTTTAATCATGTCCAAGTGAGATCTGTCTATCCAGTTAAACACCCCATGCCTTCATCCATCCATCCATCCACCCATCCATCCATTTTGTAATGTATGAACAGTCAGTAACTGATGACTATGCTAAACAACTACTATTAAATATTTCACATCTGTGGGATGAGATAACTGGAACCTCAGAATATTCAAAGAATTGGCTCAGAAATTTGCTGAACCATTAATGTTCATTTTAGATATTTATGGAATATTAGAAAAGCTTCAAAGTGTTCCAGAAAAAAAAACATCTTTTCTTAATTTTTAAGGATGTAAACAAAATGACCTAGTAAACTTAGTTAATCTTTCATAAGCCTAGGTAAATTTATGAAAGTGTTGACATGAGATGATATGACAAAGAATTAAAAGGTGTACAATAAGTGCTAATTGGTGTGGTTTCATGTAAAATAGAATCTATCAAATGAACTTGATCTCATGAAATTGCAAATTGGGTTAATACAGTAAGCTTTCATAGAGTACAGTTAAACTCTTCTGGAGTACTTGAGAGAGATTTCCTTTATAAAAATAAAAGCAGCTCAAATGAATCTTCTAAAAAATTGGATAACTGATATACCAGCAAAAAAAAAAAAAAAAAGTAAATTATGAGTTATAATATCTAAGTGTTTCTTGTAGGCTCCTCCAGTAGTGCATAAAATCTCTGTGCTTTTTAGTTTCTCTACCTGGAAAATATCTAAAGTAACTGGTGGTAAAATTTGCCAGTCATACTGAAAGTGGTAAAAAATGACAGAGTAAGTCAGGCTGACTGGGGTCACTATGTAGTCTGGATTCGGTTAAATAGTGCTCATTTTAACCCAACCAAATGCAGAATTAAGTATCCACAGGAAAAAAAATATGGGCAGTTCATAAAAAGGAGAATTATTCACTAGAAGATAGCGCTTATAAGAAGAATGTAAGTTTCTTGATAATAGCCAAATACACGAGTTCTGAGGATTAAGCTGAAATACTTAAAGGGCTCAGTACAGTCTCTGGATAAAGCCAATCTCTGGGGAATATCCTTTAGAGAAAGTGAAGTGATGTTGCCTGTGAATAAGACTCAGAAAAATCCTTACTGGAATTTTGCATTTAGTTCAGGTGATTTCTTTTAAAATATACATATTTTAAAGATTATTCAGAACTACAAGAGTAATTCTAGATCTGAAAAAGTAATAATAGGTGCCATAGTTTATTGAGGAGAATATTAAATAACTTTCCAATCATAATTTATAACTAATCTCTAATAGAATGTGGGGTTTTGCAATACAGAAAAAAAGAACTTCCACTGGATGGAAGCAGACGTTTGACAAATTTAAAACAGAAATAAGACACTGAGTCTGCATTTTTTAAATAGTGAAGGTAATTAACTATTTTGGAACATCTTGTTTAGCAATGGGAGTGGAGCACCTATCACATGAAATCTTGATTAAGAGATTTTCTAAAAGGGATGCTATGACTCAAGCAGAAGGTTTGAACATGTCACATGAGCTGTGTGGTATCTGGCATATGTTACTTTGGAACTCAGTCCAAAGAATCAGAACAGTCCCTTCTGATACTGTATATCTGTCTGTCTGTCTATTGTTCATTTCACTTTTGAGATATTTGAAAATCATTTCTTGCCTACTTATCTGGCATGTACTGTGGTAACTGTCATGACAAAGGTGACAATTGATGCTAATGCCTTATAATAAATGGCCCCAAAGTGTGAGCTGTGGACCACTGAGACAGCTGACTGGTACTCGTTCTTCATCTTGCTTCCAGCTGAGAGAAACTGAACAGATGGGAAGGGGAGATTAAATGAAGAGTGAAAGTAGATGGCATGATTAACTTTCTCTAAAGGTCAGAACACCCAGTGCAGAAGGTAGCTAGAAATACATGAGCTTCTTCCCTGTGTCACCTTCCCTTCATCCCAAGCAGCTACTTCCATACAATGAGGCAGTGTGATCTTGAATGTGCAGAGAAGTGGTCCCTGCTTTTGAGCATTGTCAATTGGATGCTCTCCAGATGCTGCTTTAAAGGAGCAGTTGCTGAAAAATTTTGAGGGCTGTAGATGCTGACCCTCAATATTCTAGTTCTAACCAAGAAGACTTTCATTTCTGTTATCCTCCTCTTTCACAGTCTTTTTTTTCATATAGATATTATTGCCATGATTACACTGAAAGCACGTGATTAAAATTCAAGGTTTGACTAAAATTCAGACAGTTTAAATTACTGCATGGTCTGATCTGGAGTTTTGACTCACACACATCTGTAAACAGGGCACATGATCAGGACTGACTTCTTTTAAATACAGAAAAAGAAGAAAAAGCTATTAAAGAAAACCACAACAGATTTCTCATCCTAAGAACAAAGGCAACATTAAAAGCTCTTTCTCCATATAAAGGATGTGTATCTGTATGTCTAATGCTGTGAACTGTGGGGTTACCCATTCTACTAAGGAGTTGAAGTCATCAAATGGGAAGGATTTTGGCTTCAGGTAGTCTTTGAAGACCATACGAAGACTTCATGGATCATGTTGGATATATACATGTGCGCTGTGAAAAAGAAGCACTATATTTCATCTAAAAGAGAGGTAATGTTCCTACTCAATATCTTCCTCATAAGGAGCAATCTAACCATCAAGGAATCACATACAGTGATAAGTGAATGATACTTGGTTCTGTATGGGTGATAAATGGAACTGAAGAAATTTCCTAATTGCCTTCACAAACAGAAATAACTCTTCTAGACTTAGTTTTTGAGATTTCCTTGTGAATGTTGAGTTCATGATATGTCAGTATAAGACTTCTGGGGAAAGTACATAATTAGAAAAGTGAAGGAACTTTTAAGAAGACAAGTTCTACTTCTGGTGTAAAACCAGAAGCAAAGAATTAGCTCTGAGTGAGATCTAAGTAGGTGCTGAGTTAAAGATGCATTGAATGTTGCTGAATCAAATGAAGGTTATTTTTACATTGGTTTTGTTGGAGATGTACACTATAAACAAGAAGAAACTGGCTACTGAAGCTACCAACAGATGTGTCCCAGTCCATTTATTATCTTAATCTCCACTTCTTTTCCACAGAATTCTTTCTTAGATCCCACTGAACTTCTAGATTCCTGATAAATAAGCTATGCATGAACACTGCAGAAAACAGCAGTCATCCTTCCTGGACCAGCAGGATGATGCATTGAATTTCACTACTGACCACAGACAGTTCTTCATGTTCAGAATGAATCAGCAATGTTCAGAATCCTCATCTTACTCCTCACTGATCATTACTTAGATGGAAAACTAACGATCTCTCCCCTTTATGTTATTGTACCCCATTATTGGTAGGTTGGGGCAACCTAATAAATATAGTAAGACTAGAAGCTTCTCTTGTTGCAAAGTTCAGAAGTTTCTATTCAGAAGGCAGAAATAATGATGAGCAGCTTTTGGCAATACTTTTTACAAAATGCATTACTTTCTATGGAGGTTATTAAGTGAAAAACAGTGAACAAAACTAGAAGTGAAATCAACAGCAAAAAACTTCATATGCAATGAGTCATCTGGGAAGCAAAATAAAAGAGGAAGGTTCTCAATATATTAATAAGTACTTTGTGATCTGGCACTGGGCTATGCTAGGTACCAAGAGGAGAAATGAAAGTCTTACACATTTTAAACTGGGAGATAAGGTACCGGACCAGATCCACATTACATCTGTGGTCTTTTCAGTGTCAGTGTAAGACCTCTGCATATTTGGTAACCCACAATGGAACAGATATGATCAGTTGGCTTCTTTTGTCATTACCATCAACAGGAAATAAACGACTTCATATTATACTGTAGCTGCTGGTAGATTCCTCTGGGTCTGCCAACAGAGAATTCACCACTAATGGCCTTTGAAAAAGTATCTTGAATTCTACAGATCTCTGTGAAACCTAGTGAAAGTCCCTCTACAGTTCCTCAGGAGGGTAATGTTCAGCCTGCAGGAGTTGAGTTATATTATTCATTGCCAACCACCTGATCTAATTCTGGCTTTTGGGGCACCTGCATAGTGATCCCTCCAATCTCTTGGTCTAGCCTCGAGCAGGAGACAGAAAAATCCATTGCACTTATATTTTCATTACTGAAATAAGAGGAGTAGAAATATTACCGGGAAACCAATTTATGAAAACACCTTTGGTTCGAAAAAGTTAAGATCTAAGAAATGCAGAATGGTGATGGATAATTTGGACAGGGATCTTGATTTGAAGAGATGGAGTAAAAATGCACCTCCTAAAATGTAGATCCTGAATTGACTCCTGGAGTATAGAAACAAGTATTCTTCTTTCATAAGCATTTTTAAAAGCTCTGTAACACAATAATTCTGGAGCCTGTTCAGCTGAGGAGATACAAAATGACCAAGGAAAATACCTTACAAACTCTGGAAGCCTTACTGGGAAAGGATTTTAAAGGATGATTAGAAATTTATCTTGACAACAGTCAGACAAATTCTTCTTTAAGTGGTATGAATAATCTAATTCTTAAGGTGTGTATGCCAAAAATGGAGAAAGCCTCTTGCCTGTGAAGTAGCCAAAGACAGTATCTGCACTTAGATGTTACAAGGACCTCCTCTGTTTTATAACAGTAAATATACCTGTTAGTATATCAAGGGGATGCCAGGATGGTGGAAGAGGGCTCAGGCCCAGTGTCTCTAGGTTTTAAATGGGTTACATCTCTAGAGGATCTTGTCAGTGGTGTGCAAAGAGCAGCAGCATTTTGAGCTCTATTAACAAGGAGCACGGCCAATCAGTGAGGGCAGTGATTATTCTTCTCTGCTCAGCACTCGACTACATCTAGATACTACGGCTATTTTGGGCATCCAATCTCAATGTAGGAAAGACAGTAACAAAGTGGAGTGAGTTCAGCATAGATCCATAAGGATGACCACAGTCTGAACACTTGCCCTCTGAGGAAAACAAAACATGGTGGTACATGGTGGGGGATGAGAGACAAGGGGAAGAAACTGAAACAAGAGAAATCTGGGCTGGACATAAAGAATAGCTTTTTCACCATGAAGGTTAGCAGATGTTAGAGCAGATTAACAAAATGCATCTCCATCCTTGGTGGTTTTCAGGACCTAAGTGGATAAATCCCTGAGCAACCCTGAGGTCCAATTCCATAGCTGACCTTGCTTTGGGCAGAAGGTTGGACTCCTGAGGTCTGTGAAAGGCTCTGTGAGTCTATAAATAGGGAGAAACAGCAATTTCCACAATTTATGATTAATAATCCCAGTGACCTTCACAAGGTACAATGGATATACCCTAAAGGCTTATGAAGTCTTATTCTCAACTATACACTCATATTTCCAATACTTATACACCCATCCTTTAGATAATGGAAGCAGAAAGGATTTAATAGGAACACCTCTTGATGGGGTTTAACACAAGAGTATTTTGACTTTATCTGATTCTAATCAGAATATCTAGTTCCATCTGGATTTTACTAACTCCTTTACAAAAATCAGCTGCAAGCTAACAACAGGTGTTTCATCATTTCCTCAGATTCGCTTAGGCAAATTTTATACAGTTATTTTTAAGCTGCTCTTAAGCAACTCTAGTTCAGTTGTGTTCATTGTTTTTGATAATCTGTTGACATTCAGTATTAGAGAAATATTTTTATATAAATATATATAAAACATACATATTTACATCCCTATACATCTGTAATCTAGTACAGATTGAGAGCGGGGTTGAAGTTGAATTTGTTTGGGGATTTGAAATTGAGAACTGAAACTGGTATGTTGAAGAAGGGTACCTATTTCATGGGGATCTGCAACTTGTTTTCCTGAAGACAACCTTTTAAGATGTCATTACATTTTATCTGAAGACCTTCATCTCATCTCATGAATTGGTTTTGGTTCACTTGCTTGAAAAGGGAAGATACTGCATGCACCAATACATTAAAACAATGATGAGATTGCAAAATGAATCACTCATGAGTTAAAAATGCAAGAATTGATATTATCTATAAAACTTTAATTTTGTATTGCTTTGTATATGCATTAAGGCTTTGCTTCCAGCCACATATTTTTGTAGTTTTCATTGCATGCTTGTTTTAATTACTGTGGAGAATGAATAACAGGGTGAAGAAGATGGCAATGGATCAAACTTAATATTGCTGGTGTTGGAATATACAGTAAATAAGGCATGGAAAGGATGGTTTCTTGATGTGGTTATACGACCAAATGTTGCCTTGGAGAAACAGACTTGATACCTACATTTTCCATAATGTCCCAGTTAGACTGGGCAAGTAACATCACAAAATTCCTTAATAAGATCTCCAAGGCTACATTTTGTTACTAGTAAACAAAATACACAGGATCTGAGTGCAAATGGCACATCCTGGCTTGTATCTTTATGTCTGCACTCTCTTGCTCCAAAAAGAGGGGTGGTCTTCTCTGTACTGCTGTTTAAGGGCAGTCCCTGTACCTTGCCAACTCTAAGCCACATCCAACATGTCCTGGCCAAACTAGAGCTAAAGGCATTCAAACATTAAAAAGATACAGGCAGTCATGGCACAGTACATGCACTGATTTGTAGGGTCTCTTTAGTTTAGTGGTGCAGTTGAAGCTTTACTGTGTGTTGCTCTCTGCTTAATGCTCTGTTGATTTGTGACTTGAGATTTTGCTGGTATAAAGACTACGCGTCTGTACCTGCATAAACATAGCATACCCTGCATTGTGTTAAGTATTTTGAGACAACAGACAGACAGACCTATCATGCTCTTGGAATCTCAGCTGAGGCATCCAAGATTAATAAATAGTTTTGAATATCTCTATGTCTCACCACCCCCTTGGTGAAATGAGGATGACATGATCACTGTGAAAATGCTGTTACTCAGCCCCATGAACCTCACAAATGCTCTATTGGGAAGGGCCTTAGGAAAACAGATGAGGAAATAATAATAAATTCATATTCATAGCAGGGTTTGAGTATTGTGCAGGAAGGAAGGCCTGGGGCCAAGCACAGAACTGTGAAGATCTATTGAACAGCTGCTCAGTAATGAGCTAGCTGACAGACTTCAGAAAGCTGAAAAGCAGTCCTGTGCGGTGAATGAGAAAGGACAGACAGATATAAAGAAGTTGAAGATATTTATGTGGGAATGCTTGGGTGGTTGGATGGATTGATGCAGAAGCTTCCATTCCACAGACTGAGTTTGCCTTGAATGAGATAGATCTTGGTAAAACAAAAATAAAAAGAGATGTAATGGATAGCCTAGATCTCTTGTAGTTTTGCAGTCTCACAGGAGTAGGCTATAGAAAATTCATGTTTAGCAGATCAATCCCTTTGAATTCAGAAATGGGGCTGCCTGATTTGCTATTTCTTACTTCTGAACAGAAACTTCTGGACCAAATGAAAGTAGCACTACAGAAACTCCCTGGCATTTCTACACATGGGGGTGTTTGGGTTTGAAACTACTATATGTCCTTGGAGAACTGGTAGGATCACTGCATATAACTAGGGTTCACCTATATAAAATCTAGTGTGTATGCTGTGCAGACACAAGTGACAACTCCATCAAGTTCTTTTCCTGTTCCAAAAGCTGAAGGATTGGGTTGAAGCCCAGACCATTAAGTCTTTAATCCCTTTCTAAACTCTTTTTTCTCCTCTCCTCTCCTCTCCTCTCCTCTCCTCTCCTCTCCTCTCCTCTCCTCTCCTCTCCTCTCCTCTCCTCTCCTCTCCTCTCCTCTCCTCTCCTCTCCTCTCCTCTCCTCTCCTCTCCTCTCCTCTCCTCTCCTCTCCTCTCCTCTCCTC
>NW_024962253.1:1990359-2182374 GCF_019238085.1 Lagopus leucura
GAGTAGCCACAAAGACCCTGCAGTAATTAGTTTCTCCATTTAATTACACCACTAGTGAAAATGTTTTAAATGATTGTGAGTATTCGTGCATAGGTATGTACAAACATGTACATAACTTCTGGAAATATTCTGGATGGACAGTATCTATCATCTGGGAGGAGATATGGTTAGAATAAAGGTAGACACACAGACAGACAGATAAATAGAAGATAAATTCTGCTAACATATTCTTGTCTAATAAATTGTTAAGCAACAAAAGAAAGCAGAAATCCCTGTGTACAATGTATAGATTTTCTTTAATGTGAGTTATTGGGAAAAGACAGAGTTGTCCCTTTAACTGGAGAGCAGCAAACAGCTGTTCCTTATGCATACATGCTTGCTTGGTCTGAAAGTTTTGGTAAGTCAGTGCATAACTGACAGTTAGATTTATCTCCCCAATAAGCAATCAACATTATAATAAAGGAAAAATGCTTTCAGTGCACCTTTGAGAGTGCATCAGAAATTAATCTAAACATCAAATTAATTATAGTTTGTAAATGAATAGTGGCTCACAGCCCTAATACTTCTCCCGCTCCTCCTCCTCCCCCTAAAACCTCCCCCAACCAACTGCAGTGGCTGGAAGTGCTATACAGTGAGTTTGATGAACATATCATTCTCTTTCTTATTCACACAACTCTTTTCGTATCAGCTGGAGAAATGTCCCTTCTTTACTCCTTGGAACTGAAGTTCCAGATCCTAGATGCTTTGGATTGTAATAGAGAGCAGCTAGCAAATACGAACAACTGTATTTTTTATTCCACCCTTCCTCTGGAAGCCCTAAACACCCCTTTGGTATTGTCCTGCTCCTGCTGATGTGTGTCTTCTCTGCTTGTCTGTGCCATGTTCTTCAAAGTGGAGAAGACTGAACAAACTACTGCTGACTTGAACCAACACATCCCAGGGGTCGGGCATGCTTACTATATGTCGTAAATCATCTCCAAAGTGTCTCAACTTAGGTACTTAAGTTAGTGATTTCTTTCATGACACACTGAGCTTTGGTCTAAAGCTTTGGACAACATTCATTGCTAGTGCTCATGCAAAGATTAAGGGCTCCTGGCAGAAAATCGAGTGTAGAGACTTTTCTTAGGAAGTCTGAAACCAGGTTAAAGGGAAAAAATAACATTTAATGATAGTACTGGTAACAGAGGCAAGCAGTTTTTGTCCCAAAGTCCATCTAATAATTCCTGTTAATATTACCCTAATAATATCTGTTGAGAAAGCTCATTTACCAAAGGAAGAATCAGAGGAAAAAAACCCACCAAAAAAAAAAGCCACAACAAAGAACCTTACAGCTGATAAATAGGTCTACTCATCCACGTAACTCAAACCTCTCTGCAGAAGAATCAGTGTCCTGATACATGATGTTAAAACCAAGGCACACAGATTAGTTAACCTATGATTGCCCAGATGGGACAGGAACGCAGGACTGGAATTTACCATTACATCACCTTACCCCTGGACATGCTCATTTCCCTGGATGAATTTAAGGACAACAATTTGCATATTTATTTATTTAAGTGCAAAACCACCAGCAGGGTATGTTGGAGGCACACTGTGAGCAGGTGCTTAGCAATACTTTACCGATGTACCTCAGGGTCTGCTGGTACGATTCTGCATCTTATGGAGTGCTGCCAATTTGCTTTAGACCTGCTCTGCAATGCCCCTAAATCCCAGAGCCCTGCATAGCTTTCCCAGTGCCCCAGTCTCTTGAGGTTTCTGCTACTTCTGTTTCAGATTCCAGTGTCTGTAGACTGTCATGACCTGCTTGCTGCCTTGCTTCTCCCACTCTGCCTTCTGCCACCACACTGAAGTCTTGAACTGCCACAACATAACACAACAAAAGCTCTATCTCTCAGTCCTTCTGAGCTTGCTCCCTCCCTCACTGCTTTTCTCACAGTGAGTGTTATTAGCTAGAAAAGACTGAGTAGGGAATAGAAATATTTAACGGTGTTATTAGCTACTATGACCCTTGTCAAGTAGCATTTTCTTATCCTTTGGTATCTTCAAGTAAGACTGGATGTTTTTTTCCAAATTGGGTGGCCCATTAGAAACATTTTGGTGGACTCTTGGCAGGAATCTGGAAAGAAACCTGACATCCATATTATATTAAGAATCAAATGATGTTTTCTTTAGGCCAAATAAACCTGTGGTTTTATGCAGCCATCAGAGTTTGCAGACAAAGCTAGAATGCCCCTTGTTACATTTAACTGGGGACTTTCAAAAAGAGATGGGGCATCCCAACATCGTGTGAATATCCATGAGTAGAAAAAGTGAAAAACTCCCAATGGATGTAATTGTTCACACCTGAGATGTCAGTCTGCACTGAATTGAAGGAGGGAAACCACAGTGTCCTTGTGGACATGAAGGAGATTATTCTCATCGTTCTGGAGTCATTGGCTTCTTAAGAGAAATTGAAGTTGCCACACCAGAGGGTATGTGGCACAGGCAGAGTGAGAGGCTGCACGTTATGGGTATTATGGGGTATGTGGAACAGAGTTACTCTGACAGTGTCTGATGCTTGATGAAATGCAAAGAGACAGAGCATCAGGTGCTCACTGCTCTCAAGAAGAGGTGACCAGAGGAATGAATTTCAAGTGCACCAGTATAACAATTTTAGTTTTAATTTATCCACATCTTCTGTGACACCTCGGGGTAATCATTTGGCCTCTGCTGCTCCATCCACTTCCTCGTTTTTCTCATTTTTGTCATGTCTTTTTAATTAATATTGCCCAAACCTATCCTTTGCCTTCTCTTCTCTGTTAAAACATTTTCCTAGAACAGGGTTATCTTTGCCATTCACTAGTTCTTCAAATGTCTTCTTGAAGAATATTCTGTATAGCAACACTGCTCCTGAAATTCTGAATATTTACCACAGAGGGACAGTTAACTTTGGATGGGCAGCATGAAGAGTGACTCTTCTCACGCTGACTTTAATAGCTTTAATTGCATCATATTACCTGATTTTTCTTTTTTTCCTTATGCACGAATCACTCACAGTTAAATCATCTACATATCTCAGAGGAAAGCTTTCCATAGAACCACCGTGACCAGCACATCAATATACTGATATTTATATATTTACATACAGAAGAACTTACACACATGCAGTGGGAAGTCTCTGCCTTATACAGACACAAAATAGTGCCCCAGGTCCTGTAGAAGTTGATGATCAGGCATATTATGTCCCTGTGCAAGACAACCCAGATCAGTCTATTGTGAGACTGGGAACTGCTGTCCAGAAAGCAAGGTAAATTAAGTGTAATTTTTTCTTAAGTTAGACAACAAATCCTATGGTGGCCCTGCCATTTTACTGGGAAAGGATAGCATGGCCTAGTGATGGTAAAAGAAGTGTGTGTGGTTAAAGTGGCTAAAAATATCAGCTGGGCATTGAGTGAAGAGCTAGCAGGAGAGGAGAGAGAAGGACAGAACGGTGAAGGGCTGTGAAAGTGAAATCAATAATTTTGAATACAAGAGGGTGGATGAGGCAGTGCCTGAGGGGAATCCCAAGGAGATGCTAATATGGTCAGTGTGATGAGGGCTCAGGCCATGGGGATAGAGAGGGTGGTGATGAGTGCAAGGGAGGAGCATGGTGTGTATTTGGACACATTTCAGCTGCATCAGGATAGAGGGGAAAATAAGAGCCAGAGATCTGAAAAACAGTAGGAGAAAAGGGAGGATCTGGGTCCAGACTGGATGCATGCAGCAAGAGGAAAATCTTAGGCAAAAAAGCCTCCCTTTTTAAATGACTGTTTTTCAGTGAGAAGTCAGGTTTGTTTCTCAGGCAATCTCATGTACTGCAGCAAGCAGACCTGCTATGGTAAACAACAGATACATTTTGATCACTTTCACATTTTTTTGCATGAAATCAGTTCTTGCCATAGTCTGAATTTCACAATGTTTGCCACTGAACTCAGAAAGTCAAAGGCTCTATGAGCAGGGCGTTTTTTTTCAGTGCACACAGGTATTAATGAGTTTCTGCAGGATGTTGGACTCTGGGAAACTGGGAGAAAGGTCTGTAACTGGTCTCATTTTCTTCTATGTCTTCCCCAACCCTGCCCTTCCAGCAGTGGCTAAAGGAGATAATGCTTCCGTCTTTGTGCTGAAAGTGCAGGGGAAGTGCAGGTTCAGAGACAAACAGGAAGGAATAAAAGTCCCTTTTTGAGATGGTGCTCTCCTGACTCACTTGCTTAGGGTTGGCTACTTAATAGTAGTTCAACAGTGAC
The DNA here is from genome assembly GCF_019238085.1 of Lagopus leucura. NCBI lineage: Eukaryota > Metazoa > Chordata > Aves > Galliformes > Phasianidae > Lagopus > Lagopus leucura. The sequence continues at coordinate 1,994,622 of NW_024962253.1, forward strand.
AGAAGAACAGAAAATGAAGAATTTTCTCTTTCCATGGGGAAAAAAAAAAAAAAAAAAAAAAAAAAAAAAAAAGTGAGATTTTTCTCCATGGAATTTTTTAAGTTTGTCAAAAGCAGGACTTCTTGACAATTTCTCTACAACCTGGGGCTAGACTCTGTTAGAGCAATTTACTTGGGATCTGCATAACAGATACATTTTAAAAGGTCATATAATGGTGGAATATCTTTCTGGGGCCAGACAGTATTGTCCCCCCAGGCTACCAGTTGGAGAGCTCTGGCTTGTTAAAAAAAGTAAAACAGAATGCAAATGCTATGTTTTTACATGTTGAGTTTTGGGAAATGTTTAAGCAGAAAAAGGAAAGAGTTTTGTTACATTCAAAGTTGACAAAAATCCTTTTGGAAAAAATAATTTCTCCTTTTTTTAAAAAGGTAGGATTTCAGAACAATAAAACCAGCATCAACTGCAATGGACTTAGCAAGAGAAATTATCTCTAATACCCTCCACAGTTTTATGTTGCTCTAAACTTGAAGGTTAGCAGGGTTGGAGGTTTTGAAGAGCAGAGTGACATACTTGTGATAATTAGCTACCTGCACTTCTGCCATTTCTGTCCTTCTGGAAGTGCTGTACATGACTGTTAGTATCTTTATCAAAAAAAAAAAAAAAAAAAACAAGCAAAAGTCAGAGAAAATTGGGTCTTGACACCTGGGACACCTGGGAAACTGACTGAACCTGGATGTTTGTAGCTCAGAAGTTAATATAAGATGACTAAAATCAAATAGCAATCTCTATTTCCTCTTTTTGCTTGGTCTTGAGTCTGTACATCCACAGTGCACCTTCCTGCGTTCAAGCTTGAATAATCTAACATCAGCATCGAATGTTACTGCGTTAAACAAGTTGTGGTTTAGGTTCTTCCAGTAAGACTCATGCTTAAGAAAAAACTGTGCTAAAATGCCCCGATCACTGCTCAGCCACAACCTCAAAGTACCTTGAAAGTGGCAATAAAGCCAGCCCCACAACTGCTCCACAAGCTAGGTATGTGTTATAATCCTCATGAAGCCTTGCAGCCATAGTTTTGAGATAAGAGAACATGTAGTGAATCTGTTTCTCACCTCACATCTCCGTTTAGTTTTGCCTTTCTCCTTGCCAGTTATGAGAGGAGCTAAGCACAGTATTCTCCTAAATATTATTTATGATAGGAATAGCAATTTCACTCCCAAAGGTCTGTTTCTAACCTGTTGATATCCTTGGAGCCCTAGTTTTCAATGTCACCTAGAGCTGTGCTGGTCTGCTCATTTTGTTATGAGCTTTTATATGATTAAAACTCCACAAAGAAGGTGGGCTCTGGAGTGAGTGCAGATAATTCGTAATTTCTCATCTAAACTTTCCAACTGCTTCTTCTAACCAGTATCTTTTTTTTCTTCCAGTGTTTGGGAGTACAGGAATCCCATGACTATGTTGAAGGGAATTACTGTGTCTTCTCACACCAGGGAAAAACACTTCTAGAATCAAAGAGCAACCTTGTCTGACCCTCTGTAGAGGGCAAAGAGAAACTGTGCACAGAGAAGATGCACAAAATTCTTGGAAGTGTTGTCTGTCTTGCACCATAGCAAGAAATGAGGTAGGAGTTTTGGGAGGTGGGCTATCTGGGAGGGGAGTGGGGAAAGTAGCACAGAAGGAAAGCGCAGTGTGGAGATTGAAAGTGACTTTAAATTCAAATGAAACTCCAACAAGTCTTAACTCTGGAAGTTTGCCTGAGAAACAGAGTCCAGATCAACTGCAGGTAACAGGAACAGAAAAGCAATAGTTTGTCCCACTGTAATTCTAATGGAATTGCAAGGAGTACTGGATGGCACAGAACAAGACATTTCACATCCCATTGGTGAGCATGAGGATGGGAGAGATCCCCAGTCCACCAGCGGGATAGTGCCACGTGGCAGGGTGGCAAGGTCTGCCTGCTGCTGCACTGCCTGAAAGGACCTTCCATAGTAACACTTTTGCAAACAGTGAAATCTCACTGAAACACGTCACCACACAGCTGTTGGCAGGCTGATCCAACCTTGTGGGTGCAGACTGGGGTGTCCCTGTCTGGCCGACCACACGCAGCTGAGGCTGTGTTCCACTCACGCTCCAGCTGGTGGAGCTGAGCCAGCCATATGCCCAGAGCTGTGTGAGCGCAGTATTTATTCAAACTCAGCTGAGGCACAGGGTGATCTCAGGCTGTTTGTATGTGCTGTAGCGCTGGCTCAGGTCTGGTGGGTTCAGAGCATGGTTGCTGGCATTTCACTGAGCAGCCATTCCTACAGGCATTCAACTAATGTTGTTCAGCCTTTGTCCCTTTGCAGTTTAATGTATCACACCTGCTGGAGAGCTGCTCCTCAAGCTCTGTCTTCCCTTTGACTTCATGACCTGTTCCTGCTTTGTCTTAGATACAGAAATTCTCCTTCTGCCACATGCTCCCACTGCTGACCCCATCAGCATTTCACCTAACCCCCTGGCCTCCTCCATTCTGCTGCAGGTGCTTTAGTCTTTTCTGCACCTTCCTCAGCTCCCCTTATGAGGCAAGATATTTTCCACCCCACCACCAGCAACTGCAGCACCCAGTTGCTGGTGAGATGCCAAACCTTCACCTCTAAGCAGCGCATACAATTCTGAGCATGAGACAATTAGGAGAGAAAGAGGGAAGGGGGAAAGTATTGACAGGAATAAATCGAGAGAAATCATAAAAGGTTAAGCAGAAAGAAAGCAGTTGAAAGGTAAAGTATTCAGAGAAAGCCCTTTCCTGGATGAATCTAATTGTTTTGTTATCTTTACCCACCAAAGCATTTACTTTGGTTTGTCGCCCGATCCACAAACACTTTCGAGGAGATGACATTACCGAATGGCAGGAACATCTGCATCAGCTCAGCATCCCCAAACTCCTGGGGCAGATGGTAGATAAACAGGTTACAGCCCTCTGGTCCTGTCAAGAAAAAAATAAGAACCATGAATAGAGTTAAGTGGGATTTGAGAAAGCACACAGTGGGATTTATTTTGCTGTGTCTCCTCTCTGTGACTGGTGAGGGATACCTGTCAGTAAGCAGTCTGCAGAGCCTGGCCTGCATTTAGGGGTCTTGAAGAAACGGCTCCTCAGTGTGTCTCACTTGGGAAACGGTGTGGGATGTGCTTTCTAAGTTTTACTGGCTCATCTCTTTATTGTTACCACTTCACAGAATCACAGAAACACCAAGGAAAAGACCTACAGGATCATCCAGTCCAACCATTCACTAATAGTTCTCACTAAACCATATCCCTCAACACAAAATCCAAATGTTCCTTGAACACCTCCAGGGTCGGTGACTCCACCAGCTCCCTGGGCAGCCCGTTCCACTTCCTGGCCACTCTTTCAGAAAAGTAGTATTTCCTGACGCCCAGCCTAAATCTCCCCTGGCACAGCTTGAAGCCATTCCCTCCAGTCCTATCACCAGTTACACAAGAGAAGAGGCTGACCCCCTGCTCGCTACAATTCCCTTCAGGTAGATATAGAGAGCAATAAGGTCTTCCCTGAGCCTCCTCTTTTCCAGACTGAAAGCTCTTCGTAAAACTCCATGTCTAGCAATGTGACATCTATCATAAGAACCCTTCCTTATTCTCCCATGTTGGTCTTCAAGACACTTTAAGAGGAACAAAGAAAGCAGAAGACTAGGAACTCAGAAAGTCGCCATGTGTCTATGCTAACCTTCCTAGCACAAACACCAGAATAAAACACAGAATCAGAAGAATACAGGAGCACTCGTGGCCATGGAAAAAATAAAGTAGAGGAAAAGAACAAAAAAAGAAAATACATCCAGTTCTTGGCTCTCTTAGTACTTCATTTAATCTGTAGAGTTTTGGGTGACCACCCCCTAACCTTTACTTCTCTGGGACTGCACCCAAGTGTTTCAGTATTTTTCCCGTTTCCTGTGAAGACTGAGATACCAGTAGAAGGGAAAATACAGAGACCCCTGGACTTGTTTTGTTTTGTAGAACTCTGCATTCTGTCCCCACAGTATGACTAACTCCAAAGACTCCCCATAATCTAGACAGTTTGGTCTCATTCCACAGGGTTCCTCAAAAGAGATGATAGATGGATTAAAATCCAAAATCCTAGACTTTGGGACAGGAACTGTCTTTTTTTCTTTCTTTTTTTTTTTTTTTTTTTTTCTTCTCACTACTGTAACAAATATCCAGAGAAGAAGACTTTCAGTGGAATGCCTTTTTGTTTATGTCGAGGCATGGAAAATGTTCTGTTTTGATTGCATTTTGAGGTAGGACCTGCCTCTGGCTTACACTGTGATTTGTATCACTGCATATAGTGTGCAACACTACACATTTGTGTACAAGTGGTTTTGTTGGAAAAAAACCCTAAACATTTAAGTCACCAGCAAAGAACTGTGGAGTCTCAGGAGGTAGGACTTTTTGGGTGGGGGAGATTATTTCCAGGGCTACTTCCAGCTGCTGCCCAGGTCTACAGTGACCTCCACAGGTAACTCCAGCTCTGGTTTGCTCATCAGGGTCCAAATGAAGGGGAATTAATGCATTCTCCTTGAGGGTAGGAGGAAAGAGCAAAATGGGATGCCCTTCTTCCACTCAGCTCCTGTGCTTACATCCCTGTGACCTAACTGAGCCTACTTTCCCCTATTTAAAGCTGGGGCACAGTGTGGAGAAGGAAAAGGTTTTTTTAGCACTCTTGTTTTCTTCATTGGGGCATAATTATGGTGTTGTAACACAGCAAATTACAACTTTGCCTTTCCTGTTAGAGAGAGGAGTTCGCCTAGATGCTCCCACCTTTTATTAGCCATTATTCATCCCCCCGGCTGGCAGGAGAAGTAAGGCGAAGTCAGGATTCTGACAGATGCCCATTTAAAGCTCATTAAAATTCCTGGGCCTCAGCATGATTGAAGTCACAGGCTCTCCACATTTCCTTTTGGATTAATGGAAAATGAAGCCCTAATGAATATTTGCTAAGCACAATTTTCCCCACTAATTTGCTAAAAGGACTGTCACGAAGGAACAGCTGATCCTTTGCATCTCGTGCATTTCCTAGAGGTCATGGGGATGGTGACTGAGTTTCTTCCAAATGGGGGGGAAACTGGTACAGTGGGATAATTAACCAATTAGTCACCCAGTCATCTGCATAACTAATTTACTTTTGAAACTCAGTGGCCCACACTCAGGCTCCCCTATTTCATGCCAAACTTTTCATTCTTCCCCTCAGCTCTTGTCTGCCTCTTCCTTAGTATCCCCACTGAGCGACTATCCTTTCTTCAGTCCTTTCTGCAGTTCAGTTACATACAGTGCAGTTACTGGCACAATAAGCTAGATATGAAACAGTCTGAAAATGTTAAACAAACACCAACACCCTTAGGTGTCTGTTAGAGCTGAGAAAATGCTGCCCAGGAGAAGACCATGGTCCAGAATAGTAGGGAAAATTTCATTTCTTCATCTGAGTGTGCCCCAGAGCGCTTCTGCTGTGGGATTTGAGATCTGCATTATTATGGAATGGGTAAAATCTTGGCTTTACTGCAATTAGTGGCAAAATTCCCACTGACATCACCAGAGCCAGCAGTTTGCTCTGTAAAACTGGCAAATTCTTTCAAAAATGCCAGCTGTATTTCCTGGGGTCTTGGATGTGTTGTGCATGAGTAGAGAGATTCTGCCTGCACGCGCTGAGAAATACCTACTAAGGCACAAGGTGGATCAGAAGCACACAACTTCATCCACACTAGGTTTGGAGGCTGGACTCAAGGAGAGAACAGCACTTAGCTCATCTTAAAGTCAGCTTTGTCTAACAGTGCTTGGACACCAAGAGAAAAAGGCCAGGAAGGATGTGAGAAAGCAGAGACCAAAGCCCAGTTCTGTTTTGAAGTGTGGCTTTGAAACCCATGCTGTGGCTTCCCACGCTGACTCAAACATTCAAGGCCAAACTCACTCCATTCCCAGCTCCAGAGGATTTTTGCTAGTTTAATGCTGAAAACTCCACCTGCTACTGAGAAACAACCTGGGGTAGTTTGATTTGTTTTATCATCCTCACATATGAAAATTCTGCCATTAGAATTTAACAACCAATTTCTTGTTAAACCCATCCATCCGTAAGTTACCTATCACAGTTAGACTCCTGGGTAAAGAATTCACAAAACAAGCTCTCTCTACCTTGTTTTTCCCGTATTCCTGAGTCAAGTTAATTCTGTCAGTCTACAGTAGATGACATAATCATGCATGTGGCCATCCCTTTCTGCATATGTGTATATTTTTGAAAGACTGAATGCATTTATTGTTCTACTCAGAATGCTATGAAGCGCTAAGTTAGTTCTATGCAAAGAGTTTTAAAGGGATCAAGATCATTGGAACAAGATTACTGTTGGTATGGCAAAATCTTAGTGAAAACTTTACTGCTAAGAGAAAGGTCTTATTCTGGACTGAGTTAATGGATCACTGAGGATAGGTACAGTTGGCAGTTCAAGGCTGAATATAATACTAAAATTCTTTACTAAGCACTTTACTTTGGTTTTCTAAAGGGCTGTAAGTCACCTCAAAATCTAACCATTGCAACATTTTATGAATCAAGGTTCATTTCTATCCTGACACCTACCACGGCTTTTAGTTTTATTGCTTTAAGTAATAGGTATTGCTGCTCATTAATATACTGGAAGCACAGATAGTCTGGATTCAGACAAAAAGAAATAAAAGTTGTAAGGAACACACAGTTTATGAACGATTTGCATATGACAGGCAATGGTTATGCTGTATAACAGCATACATGGTTATGCTGTATAACAGAAACTCATGTGCCTGGAAACACTGGAACATATGGAAGAGAGATCTGTTCTGAGTCTGTGTTGATTTGGCTTGGTAAGATTTGAACTGCTAAGTCATTGCTCTGCCCATACTCATCACTGTCCAGCTTGTGGCAAGTTACTTAAGATGGACAACAGTGTCCCAACCTATTTCTGGATGTCAACTGTCAATATGAGTAATTAAAAATGAGGTGTCCCCACATGGATGTACAAAGTTGGCAAGTGGTCTTTTGTCTGGATGCACGGTAAGTGGGAATATACCTCACCTCATCAGTGAACACTCTGAGGCTGTAACTTGTTGCCTATTCTTTGCTTGTTATTTAGTCCACAGCATACTTGAATGCAAGAGTCATAAACCTGCCCTACTTTATTTTAGTATCCAAGTGTACTTCTTTGTTTCCTAAACTATGTCAAGATGAGTAATACAATACAAATTTGAAATTACCCCCAAGTTTTGCCTGGTTGACATGGTCTGAGTTAAGACTTTGTCTCTACCTTTGGAAATTTTGGATCTGTTCCATCCTGTGCAACCCATCAGCTGCCAACAGCCTCAGCGCTCATGTGGAAGCAATGACTAATCTTTACAGGAATTATGCAGCAGCCAAGCAGTCTGGGCTTGTTATCCAACCAGGATTCAGGAGCTGAGAGTTAGCATCATTATTAACAATGTGATCATCAATGTTGTTGTTGTGGTAGGATAGGTTCATTAATAAATCAGTGTTTGCGCACATCCTTGCAAACATAAAGCACTCTTTTCAGCATTGAGTATTGTTATTATTAGAATTCCCTCTTGCTACATCTTCCTGTTAAAGGGTAGAGAGGTTTGAAGGTCTTGACTCACTGCTAAAATGCAGTGTTGTGTCTTAGAGATTCTCCCTCTAGCAAACAGTAGAGAAAACCACAGCAGATAAACACTACATGAAAATGGAGGACACTGGGAATGCTGCCTACCTTGAATCAGTGGTTCTTCTCCTATACCTGGCCCCCAGTCATTCTTAATATCAGATGCTTATGGAAAGGAGCAAAGAGTTATGAGATAACTTGTCCACTGGGTGATACTCACCCTCAACCCACAGACACACCGTGCGGTATGAACATTGGGATCTTTGGGCAATGGTGCTTGGAGTGTGCACAACAGTTATTCCTTGCTTTGGATTGTTCCTGGCATAATGCTATGTTAAGCAATGATCTGCTCTCCATTTTGTCCTGTGCTTAATCTAGCCCCGGTAAGTAATAAAAACCAAAGTCCTTCAGCATGGGGGAAACATCTCAGTAATGATACGCTAGGTCTGTGCATCTGTTCTCACAGCAGGGATGTGTACTAGAGCTAATCAGGAGCTGGAAGTTGTGTTCCCCAGGAAATTCTGACATCAGAAAAAAATTAATTCCAAATTAGATCGAATTGCTGACATTTCTAATTTTCTCACAAAATGAGATTTCTCCCCCAAAGTAGTTCTAGGCCATCAGGATGTTTTAGTGTGATAGTCTAATCTTGATTCATTTTATTCTGACTGTATTAAAATATTAAATGTAATTATATATATAACAACACATATAGAATATATCTGAATTAGTGATCTAGTAAGGAGTAAAAGTTGAAATATAATTATTTAAAATGAGGGTCCCTACACAAAGCTGAAGTACCTGACTTAAATGCCTCACTTAGGAAAGCAGTTTCTTGTCCAAAGAGAGTGTGGAGGATGGTTGGGGCTATCTGAGCAGGTTGCCTCTGAGATTCCTACTGTTCCCTACTGGCTGTAAAGCAAACATAAATGACTCCTCTCTTTATTTAAGGAAGTCTTTGGTTGCTCTGCATTACATGATGCAGATACCTCCCAAAACAATCACATGCAATGGTGGGAGATTCATCTATCCATGCTTTCATTGTCTCCAGTGCAACTATCCTGTCCCATGTACATAAGTCAGGCTCCTCTTGTAGTCAATGTAAAGAAACAGGTATCTTTGCTACATGAATAATCTCATCCTCATACAGATATTACTCTCTAAAAAGGGCTGATTTGTGTTTCCAGGGAGGCTGAAAGGACTAAATCAGCTCCACTTAATAGCAGGTGTCTGAAATTACATTACTGGCTTCTAATGAATGATCACCATTATTTGTTTCCTATTAAATTCTTTATTCCAGTACAATTACTCTTGTTGGCTGTCTTTAACAATCCCCACTGGATGTTATTGTCCACACTGCTAACAGGCCTTTCCATGGCCCTTGCACATCAGCATGCTCCTCTCCCTGGGATCTTAGGAGATCTTGGCAGAAATTTCCCATGAGGATGTTTGCAGTGTGCCAGTAACGCCACATATGGAAATTGAGAAACGACTCAGTGGACCAGGGATTCAAAGCAATGGGGCATTTAATGGATGCTCTCTAGGTGTACGAGGAGGGGAACCAGTGTAGAGGGGATGGCATGCTGGGTGCAGCGAAAACAACAGACCACTTACTCACCTTCTCTCTGTTGCTGTGGTATCATGGGAGGTGGCTGTGGGAACGCTTGGCTAATCTGGCCATAAGCAGCAGGATAAGCAGCTGTAGAGAAAAGAAAGAGAGAGAAGAAAAGGATAGATTTCAGTTCTGGGAAGCAAGAAACTTTCAAATCAAACAACCACAAGAAGCTGGAGACGGGCTTTCCCATGTATTTTAGGTGCCTCGTATAGTCTGAGATATAATAGAAGTGTCACAGTGGTGCTTCAGATAGTAGCACTCATCTCTGAGCATCCATTCTCTTTTCAACTTTGTAGCAGAAGCACCGGGAACAGCCATGTAATCTAAATGGCAGTCTAAACGGAGATCCATGAGATCTCCCCCACCAGAGGTGGGTAACCATCCCAGGAAGTACAAGAAAAACACTCATTCTTGAGCTCAGTGTATTGATGCCTGTGCTGACAGGCATGTGCAGAGTCCATGTCCACGTTTTTCTTTTGCACTCTGATTTATACACATGCTTATAATAACAGTTCATATGTATTCCCACTCTCTCTAACTCTATACAGAATATGCACAGAAGCACACTTCTGCATGCATTCTCAGATATACATTTCCTTTCATGTCTATGGACACTTAGTCTTCTACACAAACACAGTGGAAACAGTGTGCAGCAATTAAACAATTTTCCCCACCTCAGCTCCCCCACCAAGCAGACGAGGGGAGCCATTCAATACCACAGATGGTAGATGATGTGCCTTGCTGCTAAAAATACAGAGTACGGGTCGCCTGTGAGCCCAGAGAGAGGGGGATAGGGGCCATGTGTGTGCAGAGGGGTTAATTAACAGCTCAAAGGGTTGAGCTGCTTCCCATCTATCAAACCTCACAAGCAATAAATGACAATAACTAAAATACCGGCAAATGAAGCCCTACATGGAGAATTAAATTAAGTTTCCAGATACAGCACTGACATGAAATAATAGCCATTCCTCAGCGGGAGCCCATGATTGCTCCAGTTACCACAGGAAATAATGACTTTGAGGTGGCAGCTTCCTTGCAGTGTTGGCCATGGACACCTCACAAGGGGAGGCTGAACACAGCAGGGTCATGGTCTGCACTGGGTCACTTTGGCTGGTGTCAGTCCATCATCTGCAAAGGAGCTGCTCAGCATACACAGAGACGTGAGAGTGAGAGGTCTGCCCATTGGAGGTCATGGAGAAGCTGCTGGGAAACCAGGAGTATACGCAGCTTCTAGGGCAAGCCTCGAATCTGTACCTCCATCCACATCAGAACTAGCCAGGGCTGGGGTGTCTCACACATGCACAACCAGCAGAGTTCACACATACCCTACAAAACGGGCGTATGCAGACATACACTGACTGTGCCCTGCCAGGCACTGCTGCAGTGGCTCAGCAGGGTCTGTTTGCCCATCTGCCCTGCTCACTGCAGCACTCAGGAGACCCCCAGATCTTCTGTAACACAAAGTGGCCACAATCCAAGAGGTCTGATTTTTCTCTTGCTCATTGTACGTTCTAGGGAGGCCTGGTCCAGTTCTGTCACTGAAGCTGCACAAAGGTAAAGCTCAGTGGGAGCCATTCCCCAGTGCTCCGGGTCCTTAGGTTTGTTTTCATGATAATGCAAATTGAATCTGAAGATCTGTCAGGTGTCCCCACCTCAGGATCCACCTCCCTTCCCACAGCCCCCTTAGCTGTGTTTACAGAATTTAGAGAAGAAAAAGGTTTACTGGGAGAAAGTGTTAATACTAACGACCTGCGTACTGCTGCACTCCAGCGTAGGCTTGCTGCAAGGGGTCTGCTGCAGTGGGACTCTGCGCTGTGGAGACAGAATAGAGAAGGAAATAAGGGATTAAAACAGAGAAATGGAATCAGAGAATATCCCAACTTGAACAAGACCTCAAGAATCATTGAGTCCAATTCCTGCCTCCACACAAGACCAACCAAAATTCAAACTATGTATCTGATAGTGACATACAAACACCCCTTGAGCTCCAGCAGCTCAGTGCCCTGCCCACTGCCCTGGGCAGGCTGTTCCATGCCCCTCAACCTCTGGTGCAGAGCCTTTCCCCACCTCCGGCCCTCCCCTGGCACAGCTCCATGCCATTCCCACAGGCCCTGTCGCTGTCACACAGAGCAGAGCTCAGTGCTGCCCTCCGCTCCCTGTGAGAAGCTGCAGCCGCCATCAGGCTCCCCTCAACTCCTCTGCTCTGGGCCCAGCACACCCAGAGCCCTCAGCTGAACCTTTCTTTTCCCTAAGAAATGTGTGCTGTGAGACAGACAAACCCAAAGGCTGAGGATCCCAGCAGTGGAGCATCTCATTCTAAAGACAGGACTGGTGCAGACCCCCCATGATGTCCAGGAGAGCTCTGTCCTCAAGCTTTGCATGTCCCTGTGTGACTCTGCACAGGGCAAACAAACCCTCCTCCACCTTTCTCAAGTTTCAGAGCCCACCTCTAATCATGTAGATTATTGGCATTGCTGCAGTCAACCCCAAAGAGCCCACATCCTAATCCAGGACTGATGCTGTGCTAGGTGCTGTGCAGACTCAGATCTCAGTGACAGCTACCGGCACATGAAACTTTCAATCAGAGCAGAAAACAACAGGAGCATAGCAGGGGGAAGGAGAAGAGAACAAAGCACTGGCTCCTGCTATCCTGACGTTCCTTCAAAAGACCCATTGCTGCCAGGCAGCCCCATTCGAAGGGAGGAGAGGCTCCTCAGAGGGGAGGGGGACACTGCTTGTCTGCTCCAGGCAGGATGCTGTGAATCTCTGCGTAGAGCACGCAGTCCCTTGCTGGCTTCAAAGTGCATTTTCTCTCTTTACAAGTGTGCATTCCTCCCCCTTAAAACTGTTTATTTTTGTGAAACTTTGAAGTGTAGCTCAAATACAACCAAAGCTAGTTAAGATACTTTTTTTTTTTTTCTTTTTTTTTTTTTCCCCTTTGGTTCATAGGGAGAGAAAAAGAGAGCAAGCGAAAGAGAGAGAAACGTGTTGGATAAGCTCTTTCTTTATCTGCAGCAATAAAATATTTAAAGCAAAGCTTGGCTGAACCTCCAGTCCAAATGTCACCTTGGCCCTAATATTTCACTTCTTGTTATGAGTTTAATTTGTATTTATTGGTGCTGCATAGTTCTACATCTATGCAATCCCTCTGGCTTCGTACTTTTAGGATGTTCTGTTAGGGAGCTGCTGCTTCCCCCCATCAGTTCCTACTTTCTTCTTTCCTACAAGAAGGCTGATGGAAAAGGCTTGGAGGGTGTGTAGATGTTGACCTACCCAAGGAGGGAGACTGGCTACAAGCCAAAATGTGTGACTAGGTGGAAAATGAGTGCTATGAACCTGAAGAAAACAGACAAAATGCTTTGTAACTGATATTATTACAGATTTGACTTAATGTCAAAGATTACCATTGATCATGATGGTTTGTAAGGTCTCCTAGTATACTTATCTCCCCACATGCAAAGAGGAAGGCTAAAACCAAGAACAAACATGGAGGGGAGAAATACAGTTGTCCAGCTAAGTCTTGGAGGATCCTATTCTTATGATATAACTAGATCTCCAGGGGTGATGACAGGAAGAAACAGGTGAGACTGTAGACTTAGGCTGGATGTTGGTGGGTTGAATCACTATCTGACTTTTGTCAAGTCCCACAGCATCTGTGTAAAACAGGAAAGCACTGCATTACTGTAAGGATTTTCACTCATACAAAAGAACATGAGGAGAATTCATTAAAACCTCTGGAGATCTGTAGAAGCATCATAGAGATGTAAAGTTAAAGTGCAGATGCTCCAGGAAACTATAAGAAATGCTTGCAAAACATAAAATCTCTTCTCCTTTTACTCCTGCTTTCTTGAAGAAGGAAGTGACTGAAGTCTATTCTTTTTAACCTCTGTTCAGAATTGTTTCCTTCTAAAAACAGGCTGTTGAGCATGTTGCTCTAGAAGAAAACTGATGTTTACAAAAGGCTGAGTGACGCAGCAGTTCCTGCACTCCTTTGGGAGAATGGTTCTTACTAACTTGAACCCTCTAAAGAGACCAAGATTATATGCTCTCAGATAGAAGGAACATCCTGAGGAAAATAAAAAAGGAAATGTGGAAGAGGGAGCAAATCTTTAAAGAAGAACCACAGTATTGAAGTCTGAAGCAAAAGAGATGACCTGTTGTATCTGCCCTAAAGGCAACTGCCCTTTCTTGGTGGCACCCACCTGCTTATAGAGCTAAACAAAGAAATTCTCTTTGTTGTTCAGGAGATACACTCACAGTGTTTTTGTTCTCTGCACTGGATTAGTCTAGTTGGATCAGAAGGTCATGCCTGTCAGAAACCACAAATCAGCTCTCCAGGAGAGCATAGTGTAGAAGGAGCCTGAGCTGCTGGGCTGTGCAGGCTGGTGCAGAGCATCTGACTGATGTCCTGCATGATAGCAGTAAGGCTGGGGAACATTTCATCCAGTGTGTCCATTCCAACAACATGTCTGTGACATGGCTCAGTCTGCAGGCCATGCTGAAAGATAGTGTAAAAGCTGACAATGGATTTGGGCATGCATTTTCTTTTCTGACATGCTGACAATTTGCAATGCCTGCCTCTTTGTAGATACAGGAAAAACCATGGCATGACATCTATTCAACTGTAGTCCTTTTCATTTTTTCTTGCCTTAGGTGGGCACATGTGGAAACTGTCCATTCTCACAGCTACTGTTGAGGCTGTATCCTGCCCATACAGAATAATGGCAAAAACCTCCAAATAAGCTATATTATTTTTCTTGGGCTTTGCAGGCTTTGCTCTTCCTGAAGGAAACCTGACACTTCTAATTTTGGTTTGGATCAGAATAAAATCTTCCTCACAGTTAAACACCTTTTGCTGGACTGAGCTCTGAGCTTAAGGTTTTAACATGGATTAAATCCCAGTGGGGCTGGCCACTTTTTCAGAGAGAACACGTTTCAGCAGCTTTAGGAGCATTACATTGTTTGGCTTTTGTGCCAGTGCTAGAAACTGAACAGGGCCTCCTGATTCATTGATGAGCTGCTCTCCTTACCCCATCCCTTGGCATCTCGCCTGTCTTTGGAACCATATTCTGACCACTGTAACCAAGCCATTCCCTGTAGGAAATATACACTGAATATCACTGCTCATGTTCAAGATTAAATAATAAAACTGGAAAAATGCTTTATTTAAAGTGTTTGGTACAACAAGCATTTAAGCACAGCCTTTTTCCCTCTCACACAAAGTTTTTAGAGTTCATTATTTCCCTGCATCTTTAGGACTTTAGGGGTCTAACTGGGTGTTTCTTTCTCAAGAGACTGTTTCATAAGTAAGAATGACTTCCTGTCTTGTAGTATATAGAATCACAGAATCATAGAGGGTGGGAAGGACTTCTGGAGATAATCTAGTCCAACCCCTCTGCTAAAGCAGGTTGCCTAGAGCAGGTTGCACAGGAAAGCATCCAAGCTACTCAACTTGTGTGATACACCTTTGGCTCTGCAGCTGTACACCTTTTCCTCTCCAGCTGTGCTGGGGCTGCTTTGTTTCATGATGACTCTAAACCATAGAATCACAGAATCATAATATTGCTCAGCTTGGAAAAGACCTCAGAGATCATCAAGTCCAACCTCAACCTAACCCAGTCCATGAGCACCACATTCCCTGGAATAGCTGCAGTGCCACATGGAAGCACAGTACATATTCACTGCTGTAGCAGTTCTCTCTTCAGAACAGGCCTTTTATTGGCTGGATTCCTTCGGCTTTATAAAAGACAAATATAATGTATAAGATAAAGTCTACTGTAGAATATATACTGGTGGCTTTAATAAGACATCAAGTTGACTAACGTGACTTTTCTCTCTTTTCTCCAGAAATCACAAAGCTAGCATGAGCACCAAAACCAGAAGTTACTGGTCACCTTTGTTCGGTAGCTGTCTCCAAATTTTCTCCTTCACTGCCAAGGACTGACATTCTTCATAACCCAAATTCTATGTGTAGGGGTCCCAAACCATTTATTGCTCCCAAGTGAAAGCTCTCCACTGACTCTGAGGGAAGATCCAGTGTTTAAGTCATTACTTAAATAAATGTCAAATAGTGACTTATATGATGGAGAGCTATATGATGGAAATCAGTGCGGTACTGAGTGCCCACAATCTGAGGTATATAATACAGTGTACTTCCTGAAGCTCAGCTGATCAGCAAAGACTGCAGTGACTTGGAAAATGAATATGATCAGAGCTTAAATTCCTCTGCAGTGAAGGAAGTCATGGAAACTCCAGAAGAAGTAGAGAAGAAAGAGGATAACATTGCTAATGATGAAGACACTGGCATTCAAGAAATCAAGCACCAAACTCAGTTATTGCTGAACCAATAAAACTAGACCATACAGCGTCAATCAGAGACTGTGGTACTGAAGCATTTTGTGAAGAGTTCTCAGATGCCCCTGATGGGAATAACAATGTTTCTAAGAATGTAGATGAAGATGAGGATATTGTAGGTGATTGCAGTGAAACCAAAAGCAAGGAGGAAACTTATAACAACCTGAAATTGGTTAAGGTGGCGATAGTTGGGCTGATGGTGATAGAGATATCTAAAAAGATATCTTTAGAAGTCAGTAGTAAAACTCTCCCTTGATTCAGTCAGTTTTGATCAAAATTGAAAACCATGTACTCATAAGTAAAGAAAATGCCAGGTATTTACAGCTGGTTTGACATGCAGGACTGCTACAGTGTCCGAACAGTCTCTGGATGCTCTTGGAAAGGAGTGAGGAAAAAGCACCTTGGGTTGCAGCACCAGATGACATGTGGAGGCAGAAAACCCAACCTGCATATCTCTGTTTTATTCAGACCCTCACAACCTATCTTATCTACTTGGGAAATGTAATTGTGGTGGGTCACCAACTGCAGGATTTTAACTTGGGAGTTGTTAAAAAACAAAAGTGATTACTTTTGCTCACTGTGTACTCATCTTCCTTAGCTCTGAAGCAGATGAAGATGTAATTTCAGTACAATGTATGTGTCTGTAATGGCCAGCAAGGCCAAGGGGTACAGGGAACACAGACTCAGAGCAGGCTGGGTGTCCCAGTGCAAAGCTAAGGTAGCTTGGGCAGTCATGCTCATTGTGCCGGATTCATTAAACTTAGTGAAGGGCACAACTGCCTGTGCTTCCAGCAGTAGTGTAGATGAAGCCAATGGCTGGTATTGGTCCAGAAACCTCTAGGCACAGATTAAACATTTATGGAAGCTGTGGCCATACTGCGTTCAGTAAAGTGACAGCCCTCCTATGTATTAGTGACCTGTGTGAAGTCCAGAAGGGGCTCAGATGTACAAGGGACCCATGATTCAGAGCTAGCCCAGGGGCTGCTTGTTACTGTAGGCTGGAACATATCGCATACTAAAATTCAAAGTGATGGGGAGATATGAATCACTTCTGCGCTCAACACGAGGAGATCAGGAGAGAAAGTTGCTTTATTCCTTCATAAGATGCAGACAATATAATCATGCTCCACTGAGGAAGGAGAGTTACCTTATCTCAGCAACCCTTTCTCCCTATCCAGTTTCTCTATTACTGTAAATATTAGTTGTGTGGCAACAAGTAATAATTACGATATCCTTTGAAAATGATAGACCAAATTCAAGACAGGGTAAACTTTTTGCATCCTGAGCCTTTCTCTCAGCTCTTTATTACATGATGTAATGTACATGCTGAGGATCAGCTGGTGAAATAAAGTGAAAAAAGCAGAGAGGCTCCTGAGAGGCCAGGGAACGAATATCAATCATGTCAGCCCCACTGAAGTTAGCATAGACGTGCTTTCCAGAAACTGAAGATCTGGCCTTGCCAGGGCAAGCTATAGGTATACTGTGAAAACAGATACTAATAGTAACTTCATTTGGCAGCTCAGGGCAAGAGCCTTATCCCTGGACATAGCTTCTATATTAATTTGATAATTTCCATATCTCCATGGGAAAAATTCTGCTCAGATACGATTGTCGCTTTGCAAGACAATCCTGGCCAAGATGCCACAAGGTGACCACAGCAGATAACCTTCCATAAACCTGGAGACATAAAACAAGCCAATGACCTACTATATGGCCATAAATATAAATTTAACGAAGGCAGCACTTATTCATTAGGCAGAAGTCAAGAAATGACTCCCAAGTCCTTCAAAGAAAGTAGATCCGTTAATGTCACTTTCGGAATCCTCTGCCTGATGCCAAAAACTAAGGATGATTTCCCAAGTCAGAATGAAATACCACTGCTTTAAAATTAAAACCAGGAAGTTTTCTTACTACTCATATAACTCTAGATTTAAGTCCAACTTTTTAAGGGCATGTTCAGCTAGTGTTAGACCTGGCATTTAGCTTTAGTCAGACAATGAAAGAATGGAGGTGGCAGTAAGAAGCATGCTGTTAAAAATAAATAAAATCAGTTTAAGTGATGCTCTATAAAGAGTGCCTCCTGAGATGCCTGTAACCTCATGTGGAATCGGCAACGGAGCTATTATGTGGGTACAGCAGGTGGAAATGGTTGTAGGAGAAAGGGCAGAACTCTGCTGTGATTGCTCAGTGGTGTAGATCAGGAAGAATTGCACTGAAGCCAGAGGAAGTGGTAAAGAAATGAGATGATGGTTACTGCCTGGAAACAAAGTGCTGAGGTCCCCTAAAAAATAAAAGCAGGGTCTGAAACATTTGAGGCCCCTTAAACACCGTAAGATTTCACTTTGTTGGAAGGAGTAAGGAAACCTTAAACCTACATGATACTCCCCTCAACACTTTTTATTTCATTTCAGTAACTGCATTTCCTGGCAGCCACGCTTTATTTCATCCATTTCACCCTGTTTTTCATCACTACTCCCTGCAAAGCTCTACCAAAACATTTTATCACTTGGATCCACAACTTTTTGTTCTGCACCTTCCATTAATTCTTCTCACAGTCCCAGAGGTGTCTTACATCTCCCCCAGGGATACAGCTCTGCCACTGCCACTGCTGGGAGATAGATGGGGATGGAGGGTGATCAGAGGGTGGCAGGGCTGTTGGGGAGGGGAAGAAAATGATAGAAAAAAAATCCATGCAAAGGGTAGGATTAAAATAAATAAATAAATAACTGAGTGGGAGGGCTCTATTCACCTTCTTAAATCCAATTTAAATCACTCTCTACAGGCCTAATCTATAGCCATAATTACATCATTTCGTACAACAAGCTTGTGAGAGGTCTTAAGAAATTTATGTAGATTAAAATTCATGGGTGCCATAGTACAGATCCCATATTATTAAGATTGATTAGGACAGCTGATGCTGTGATTAAAGAAGCCAGCGTTTACTGTTGTAATTAATTAGGTATTCAGACACAACAATAACTGCAATAATAGAAAGAATGTGCTGATCCAGCAGAAAACAGAGACTGATTCTGTGTTTTATAGTCTCATTTTGCCATTTAGGGACTGGACACCATTCAGTCAAAGATATGTTGCCCCACTGCCTGTTTCTGTTCACAACAGGGGAGCTCCCCTGTTGTATCATGTGAGTTGGAAACAGTGTCAGGTATAGTTGATGCTTGTTTGGGACAACAAATGAGCTTACTATGAAAGTCATGCAGCTTATCACTGGAAATCAGAATTATCTTTAGAATTTTCCTTGTAGGCCTGCCTCCAATCCCATCCGAAATTGGTCTTCTGCTGAGACAGGACAGTAAGAGTCATGTCTGGCCATGAAGAGCTCGATACAAAGTAAAAAAAATTCCGAAGAATTGGAAATGTCACAAGGTGGAGGTGGCTGGCCAAGGTGATTTACTAATTCAGCAACAAAGCCAGGACCAGACTTCTCTACCATTGTCTGTGCTCATAAACATATAAATTGGGGTCAGGTTTTAAACATAACAGAGCACTTAACTTCATGTTTTTGGGAGCTTACTTTAAGTGACCTCCGAAAAAAACACCCTCAAGATGTTAACTTACTTAGGTGCTTCTCCTCTGAAAACTAGCAAAGTTCCAGCTTTGTATTTACACCTTCTAGATCAGAGGAGAAAAAGCTTTGGCTCTGAAAAGGCTCCCACAACTGCCTTAAACAACCTCATTCATTATGTCTGCAGTGTGATTGTTCGAAGTACACAGCATCATTAAAGTAGCTTAGACTACAATTGAGGATGGCAACTTGTTATTATATTTTTAATGAGTGCATTCCTTCACTTATTTATTTTACCAGTAAAGCGTGGTTTATGGCACGTGGCAGATTGTTACAAATGGGTCAAATAAATGCTTTCCAGTCATAATGATGTTTCAGGAGCTCACTGTTGCACTTTTGAAACTGCTGATACAAAATATGAAAGTGAAAGCTCATCTCGGGATTTATGGTGGACAAATACAACACAGCCAAACATTTCCCACAGCAAGTAACTAAGCCTAGGGGCTGCTGAGGCAGGTATATTCTAGGACATGGTGTATGAGTGGACTGAATGTTATCGGGATTGAACCTTCCTATAGGTGATTTTGTTATTCTTTTCTTGCTCTTTTCTTATTCTCGTGGGTCACGTCCTCTGATAACTTTGAAATGCAAGCAGTGGGGTGGTGGAAGCTGGTTCCTTTTTCTGTCTGCACAAACAGTCCCTGATGCTGGCCAATATCACTGGGAGGGGTCTATTGAGACCAGAGGGGACTGGACCCTATGCAGGGTATCAAGTGGAGCTTGCTGTCTCACTAAACCAGACATATGCACACTGAGTATGCAAAGGTGAATAGAGGGACTTCAGCAGTGTCTGCAGTGAGCATATATAAAGCTGTTCCTGGCAGCAGCAGGCAGTCAGGAACAGTAGCACTGTGAGCCTCAGGACAGTGAACAAGGCAACATGTTTATCAGAGGATTATGAAGAACTAAGGGAAATCTTTTGTAGTTCTCAGTAACTACAGCTCAGACTAAATGTACTGAAGAAACCAGTGTCCTGGAAAACATTCTCCATCTGAGGAACCCCAGTGCTGCCCTACCCTGGGTTTGCCCCTGGCTCTAGTCAAACTGGACATCCCACTGGGTACTATGGGATATCTTTGTGCTTCCTTTCTGGGCATCTCTTGCTCTTTTCTAAGTGCTCTGCTCAGTGCCCTCTTCTAGTTCTGTCCTTTTGTGTCACTGATCCTGTGACAGCTGCTTCTGTCTTTTCCATTCACTGCCCTTTGATCTCTCACTTTTCTCCCTTCCTCTTCCCAAGGAGGTCTTATTTTTGCAGGGAGAATTTTGTCTAGACCCTCATAATGCAATCCAGAAATGAGTGCAGATGATCTCCACTGTTACAAGAGGGGCACTGGGCTCTTGATAACCAAAGAGTGTAGGCAGAAGAGAGCAATCCCTATTACTATGACTAATGGTGAAGTGGCAAATGCCCTTGCACTACTACAAAGTGACTCACCATACCATGGCACAACAGATTATGCTCATTGTCCCCAGTGTATGTTGTGACACACTGCTACATTCAATAGCTTTGCAAGCTGAAGACTAAGGGGCAGGCATTAGCACAGCAGGGCCAAATATCCAGAGGGACTCATACTACTAGGAGAAGAAATATTTTCTCCCTGTTGATTCTATCCATGCACAGAAGTGCAGTGAGAGGCATTAGGTACTGGTTGTACTTGGAGAGGGCGAGAGCATGGCTTGCAAAGAGCTGTCTGCAAGGAATTATTTTCTGGGGTTACTGCGTGGATCTGTAACTCAAGTGGAAGTCACAGAAAAAGAGAATTCCTGCAGGATATGGGGCTGTGATTAGGAGCCTGGTGAGTAGGGTTGTTTGACTTATTCTTGCCTTTGCCCCAAAGCCATAGGGGTTTCAGTAGTCTGACCCAAATGGTACTTTGTGTGTGTCCCTGCTCCAGACAAAGGCAATATTAAAAAAAGAGGATAGGGTAAGAGAGAAAAAAAAAAGAGTGAAACTACAGGGTAAATACAATTACATAATTTGCACCTGCTTTTATAGTGCAAAGATTGTGGAGTTCTTGAGTTGCTTAGATGTAACATCAGAAATATTATAGCTAGACACAAAGGTGAATGTGTAGACAAACTGCACAATTAATGAGATTTATTTGGGTCTGAATGACGTGGATGTCATCCCTCTACAGATTTTGATTGTCCTGCTTTGCTATTTTCAGGCAACAAAGCACATTGTGCTACAGGATATAATGGTCTGAACCCACATTTCAGGTTTTTTTTGTTGGGTATGAAAAAGTATCTAAGAGCAAAATTCAGGCATTAAACAATATATGGCAAGTCATAACCGTAGCTTACTATGGTAACATACATAATACTGCAGCACTCTTGGCCACTTTTAGAATGAGAGATATATCATAAAAGAAAATTGTTTGGAAGATGCTGACTTTGGATGGCACTGGCATGTTCTTTTCTTCTCTATAGTGTTAGTGCAATTGAATGCTCAGCTTTACTATTTTATTTCTATCCTTGCATTTAGAAATGCAGAACCACAGGGCAGTGCCAGTAACAGATACTACAGAGTAATGTACAAAAAATCCTATAATGAACAATGATGGAATAAGCTGCCCAGTGATGAAAATTTCTTTCTAACCCCAAGCAATTAGTGGCTGGATTTTATAATAAAGCATGAAGGTTTGTGTCCTTTCTACATTTTTATCCAGTCTAATGTGACCGTGGATGTTCTCATTATCCATATAAATGTCTAATCCTTTTTTTTTTTTTTTTTTTTTTTTTTAATGTTGCTAAGCTCCAGGCCTCAATAAAGCCTGTGGCAAGGAGTAAAGTATTGGTGAGTGCATAAATGCTCATTAGGAGGAGAAGAGAATAAGATGGAGCAAACACATGCCTTGTCCTACACCCAACCTGCTACAAAGGAACTCGCTGTAAGAGATTTATTGCTAGTGGGCACAGGCAGAAGTATAACGAGAAGTGAAGGCTTGGCTGACCACTTTATACCTCTGCTATCACTTAGGATGTCATTGAGTTGAGGGAAAGTTGAGCACCAGGAAAGACCAATATATTGCGGAAGACGTGCTGAGATAAATCCAAATGTTGTACAAAATAAAATATTTGCATGTCAGATCTTTTGGCAGAGGGGAGACCCTCTGTCTGAAGAGAAGAGAAGCAAAGATGACTTTCACCTTTCAGTCTGTTATGCTTCTGATGTTTGTGCATGGACTTACTATGAACTGCTGGCTGAGAAAGCCTCTCCAAAATCAGAGAGAATTGGATTAAGGCCATTGACTTTTATATAATATTGCATGAAATGCCTAACTTAAAGTTTTCTTTAATTACGGGCGTATTTAGAGATAGTAATAAAAGCTCAAGTCATTACAATTCATCTAAAAATATCATATTTTCTCTGATATTTGCAGTAATGGATAGTGGACAATTAGCCAAGAGGAGTTAGACAAAGCAGTGAAAAAAAATAACATAGAAATGAATGAATAAAAAGAGCAATGATAGGCTGGCAAATAGGTAAATACTTAAATGGGTAGAGGAACCAACTTTCCTGCTGTTATGGCTGAGCTCACTGAGCACACTAAAGCTTCATCCAATCTTCTGATGCCTCCTTAGCTGCCAAGACTGCTTATTCCTTTACACTGCCACAAACATATATACATGCCTAAATTTTAACACAGTAAGTTCCTTGATTTCAATTCTGCTTAAATTTCAACTCATGGGCTAAATGTTTATCAGATATGTGTGTATGGGGAAATTATAGCTATTTTTTCAATATTGTTGATATTTCTGGGTATTTCTTTGATGTATCCACAGGTTTTCTTTCAGTGACTTTGAGTAGCAACTCAAAGCAAGACTTTTGTACTTCTTTGTTATGATATTTTTTTCCTTGCAGCTCATAAAGTCCCCAGTGATGTCGACTCTTATAAGTTTTCAGGACTGGTTGAGGTGGAAAGAATTTTTTTGTTAGGGCGTTTGTGGGCTTTTTGGTTGGAGTAACTGTCTGATTTCTTGACAGATTGGATTAATCTGAGTGTCCCAGGGTAAAATATGCCTTTGCCAGATGGTAGCTAGGATCAATTAGTAAAATTTATTTAAATTATATTGTTGTGATTGGTATTATTAGTGTGTATACAGTCAATGGTAAGAAATGTCTTTCCAGCTCCAGCTTCAAGCAGAAGTCTTTATCAAATCCCGAGAAAGCTAGAAAAATATAAGTCCACATTAAGAACTTGTAAACCCCTAAGTTCTTGGTGATTACAGCCTCACATTGTCCATATATCTGTTAAGTACAGGCACAGAGGTAGATACATATTCTTTAACCTCCCTCATTCACTTCTGACGTCAAAATCACCCCATCAGGACTGGCATCTTTTGAGATGGTCGCAGTCTATGAACCCTATCAGCTGTCTCCAATGGTGTGACATGATAGGTTGAAGCTGAGCCTGTTATGTGTCAGCTGAACTGGCTTCAGTCACCAGCCCTGGTAAGGCTAGAGGGTTTGAATGCAGCAATTGTTTTGGAAACTAGCGCACGCTGCCTGGTACAGAGAATAATCCTTCTGAAGTAGCTGATGCTACAGACCTTTCCCTAACACTGATGAAGCAGGCTGTGGGCATGGCAATGGTCTGGCTTACCTGGGTAAGGGTGTATGCCATTTGCAAACACGGCTTCTGCGGCGGGCTGCCCGTTAGCCTGCGGCGGGAGGCCAGTGAAACCATTCACCCCAATGGGAGATGGGATGCTAGGCACAGCTGGTGCAGTTATGCCAGGAGGCGTGCTTCCACCTGCAAGGAGGGAAGAACACAAAATCAAAGCTGATGAGTACTGGAAGCAATAACCATGTAGAGAAAGCTCCTGATGCAACAACTATGATCACCACTCAGAAACCTTATGATATTTCAAGAAAAGAAAAATCTTCCAAGCTTTCTCATGAAGAAAGCAACCACTCACATGATTGCAGGCTAAACTTACCATTGCTTTTTTGTTTGGAAAGCATTTAACATAAGAAAGGTTTGGAAAGCTTTTTTCAACAGACAAAATTTGTTTGGTGATCCTGATCTCTAAGACTAGATCCACAGCTAACATCATGCAGTACAAGACAGCAGAAATACTGCCATTCCTCCTGAGCTCTCTCCCTAGAGTACTACATGTTTGATGACTTAATAAGCAGACATTTCTTTCCTAGATATCATTTAGCACCAAAAGCAAATTCACAGTCCCACTTTTCTACAGTTTCTCTTTGGAGATGTCAGCTTTGTGGGCGTAGTGATTTTCAGGGCCACTCTTTCTGCACTCTCTCATGAATACACACGTAGTGTGCAAACTAATTTTGAACTCCAGCATCAGGGATACTTAAAATATTTGGCAAGTTGATTTGTAGCCTACATACAGATAGCAATACATTTTTAGTGTTGCTGTTTTGGCCCCGCCTGAATTTGTAGTTTCAGCAGGGATCTCTGACAGAAAAGGGGCAAAAATTAAGCTACAGTTTTCCTCCATGGAACTGTGTTCCTCCATTTCTTTCCAGACTCATCCTGTGGGGGCTATAATGCTATTGTAGAGGAACAATTTAATCATTATGTTTTGGGTGGGATCCTGTCACCCACTGATGAAGAAATCTTAAAATTTTGTGGGGGGAATTAAATCCCTCTGCTACCTTACTGTTTTCTCCTATGTGTATTTGAAAGGACTGGACAGTCTGTGCTACTTGAAATGTATTCAGGATGCTTCCAGAGAATACAAATGAGTTTTCAATACGTATGAAATTGTATTTTTCTCTTGCTGTCTGGGGTGCGAAGTTAAACTCTCTTATCTTCAGTAATATCTTCCTGTGTCAGGATGTACTACTGATTGCAGGAATCCCTTTTTTAAACCAATTGCAGAAATTTTCTTCACAATCACAGCACTCTATGATGGGTTAGTCCAATAACACACTTTAATGACTGCTTAAATCTGTGCTGGTACTTTAAGAGAACTCATACAGATTAATAAGCTGCTTCTGTATGTTCTGATTTCAGCAGCCCAAGAAGCCTGCAATACTTTGTCTCTTTTCTTACACCCTGAGCAGACAAGCTGCTGCTTCCTCTTTCCTTATTTAAATGGTGTTGGCCTCAGTGGTGGTGCTGGGAGCCAGTGGTGGCAACCTGAGTCCAAAGGCAATGCTCTCAGCATATGCCATCAGCTTGCAAATCACAAAGGCTAGTTAAAATTTCAGTTGCTTTTCTGGATCTCTCTTTTATTTGCATAGGCAATGTAAGTAATGTTTTCTAAAACTGCAGCAGGGGATTTGAGCTTGCTATTTTGTGCAAGCATAAGGAAGTTTAGGAATATTCATTGCAATTCTTTAATTTTCTTCTTATAAAGAGCCCCCTGGAGAGGTCAGATCTGTAGCTGCAGTAAGACTGGCATAATGCCACTACAGAAAACAAATGTCAGTGGTGCATGCCAGTTTTGGATTTCATCCCCAGTTTGAGATATCTTGCTGAAGCTACACCAGGTGCAGATTTACAGCATGGAAGGAGGAAGAAGAAAAGAAGAAAGAAAGTCTAAAGGGAATTTCATTTCTAGTCCTCTCTTTGCAGTAAGCAGAGCATCAGAAACATCTCAGAAGACCCAACTTTTCCTCATATTATATCAAAGACAGGAGAAAAGGAATCACAGAATCACAGAATCACAGAATCGTAGGGTTTGGAAGGGACCTCCAGAGATCATTGAGTCAAACCCCCTGCCAAAGCAGGTTCCCTACAGCAGGTCACACAGGTCGGCATCCAGGCAGGTCTTGAACATCTCCAGAGGAGACTCCACCACCTCCCTGGGCAGCCTGTTCCAGCGCTCCGTCACCTCACCTAAAGAAGTTCTTGCGCACATTTGTGCGGAACTTCCTGTGCTGCATTTCTGGCCGTTCCCCCTTGTCCTGTCATCATTCACCACTAAAAAAAGAGTCCGGCCTTGCCATTCTGCCCCCCACACCTTGGGTGTTTATAGACTTGGGTATTTATAGACCTGGATCAGGACCCCTCTCATTCTTCTTTTCTCAAGGCTGAACAGACCCAGTTCACTCAGCCTTTCTTCATAGGAGAGATGCTCCAGGCCCTTCACCATCTTTGTGGCCCTCCACTGGACTCTTTCCAAGAGATCCCTGTCTTTTTTGTACTGGGGAACCCAGAACTGGACGCATTACTCCAGATGAGGCCTTACCGGGGCAGAGTAGAGGGGAAGGATCACCTCCCTCGACCTGCTGGCCACGCTCTTTTCAATACACCCCAGAATGCCATTGGCCTTTCTGGTCACAAGGGCACACTGCTGGCTCATGGCCAACCTGGTCCACCAGGACACACAGGTCCCTCTCTGCAGAGCTCCTCTCCAGCACATCATCCCCCAACCTGTACCTGTGCATGCAATTATTTCTCCCTAGATGGAAGACTCTACACTTGCTTTTGTTAAACCTCATCCGGATTTTTTCTGCCCAGCTCTCCAGCCTGTCCAGGTCTTGCTGAATGGCAGCACAGCCTTCAGGCATGTCAGCCAATCCTCCCAACTTCATATCATCAGCAAACTTGCTGAGGGTGGCCATTATCCCCTCATCAAGGTCACTGATGAAGATGTTGAACAAGAGCGGACCCAGCACCGACCCCTGAGGAGCACCGCTGGTTACAGGTCTGTAACCAGACTGCACCGCCAACAGCGACCCTCTGCGCTCTGCCAGTCAGCTAGTTCTCAACCCACCTCACCATCCACTCATCTATCCCACACTTCCTCAGCTTTGTTATAAGGATGTCATGGGAGACAGTACCAAATGCCTCGCTGAAATCAAGGTAGACCACATCCACTGCTCTCCTCCCATCTACCCAGCATGTGACAACATTGTAGAAGGCCACCAGGTTGGTCAAGCACGACCTCCCCTTGGTGAACCTATTCTGACTGCTCCTGATAACCTCCTTCTCTTCCAGTTGTCTGGAGATGGCATCCAGCACAAGCTGTTCCATCACATAAACTACAAATATACACCAAACTTTCAGAGACATGAAATTAATATCCTTGCAGTTGCAGAGTGTTTTGTGAGATGAAGATAATAGGGAACCATCAAAATACAGGCAGACAGCATAAAGTTACCATGCTGAATTGCCCACTGTGACTGCCTACTGCTCAGCATTGACTGCAGGCAAATAAGATGACTACACTAGATGCATAACTTTTGTACAGTTAAAGTCTGGTGAGTTGCATCCTGTCTCTTGCCTGTTTGATCTGCCTGGATCCAAGGCTCGTTAAGTTCCTGGGTCCCATGGGAACTCGTGAACATGAATGAACTCATGACCACGTTCTGAGGAACCCACTGTCCTGGAGGCTGGATTAGGAATGCATCAGAAACAGGTTATGGTCTCAGAACATGAGGGGCCTGAAGATAGAAACTCAGAGGCGCTGTGCTCAGCCAGCACCTCCGATGCCTTTAGGACTTCTGTGTTAGCAATGTCTTTTTTCTAGCACAATTTTTCTTTTGCTTAGAAAAGATCAAAACACTACTTTTTTTTTTTTTTCTCCCTCTTCTTTTTTTTTTTTTTTTTTTTTTTTTTTTCCACAACGTTCCAAACACTTTTTCTAATGCCTGTTTTTCAGAGAACTTTGAAATGTTTCATTTTCATTCCAAGTCAGAACAAAGATATACTTCAATGACTGGAAATCCTGCTATGAAGCAGAATGATCATTTTCCATTTGGCTTTCTGAATGCTAACAAAAGCCAGCAGGAGAATTCACTTTAGGCTTCAGATATCTCCTGGCTACTCAGAAATTGCTGCGAGTGTTGTAGACTTGCTTGCTCAGACATATGTGAAACATTTTCTATGCATCTTATCACAAGCTTTGTAAGTGTTGTGGTAATACAAGGAGTCATTTCAAAGTCTAAACATTTCACCCAAGGAATAATTGTCAATGGACATTTCCACAACCCATTACAGAGGTTTTTCGTGAAGGAAGCTACACATTCAAGGTAAATCTGCAATAATGCCAGAGTGCATAGGCTCCAGGATTGAAAATATGTCATGAGAGGAGTGCAAAATCTGCCACCATGAAAGAGATCAAGGGATCATCTAAACTGGAGCCTTATTTTCAATAACGACCAGTCATAGGTTCTCTGAAAAGCATGTAAAAAACATGAGCTCTCTTTCTTCTTCTGTATTCTGACAATAGTTCCCAAAAGGTAGTGGGCACATCAGAAAAGAGCTTACACGAAAGAAGAGCTGGGATATTTTTCATTTGCTGGATGTTGTGGCAGGCACAGAATTTGGCCATCATGATAGTATTTACACACCTATGTCACAGAATGGCTTATTTTCAAGACATTTATATGCAAAAGTGACTGTGCTTGTTTGTGGTGGAGACATCACAAACCACTGCCTGGATTCGGCTTTCCAAGCCCTGAGAGCATTTGAATTCCAAGCATTCTTTGTTTGACGTTCTCTATGCTCCCACCAACACAAAACAAATCTAGCTAATGCAAATATGATAATCTTTCCAGCAGTGGGTTTAAAGGGTGCACATATAATTAAGCCACTTTTCTATTTGGATTTGCAGTAGCTTCATCGACTCATTGTTTATACATTTATCGCTATGTAAACATATATTTCAAAATGTATGGTGTAAGATTTTTGAGTCAAGCACTTTTCCTTGGCTCTCCATAAACTGCTGTGGAAATAGATCTCTCTTCCTCCCCTTTCTCCCCCTGCACCTTATATTCCAATAGCAGCAAAAGAGAAAATAAATATCTGACCCTGTAGCTGCTGACATTGATCCAGCTAGAGATTGTAAAGAGATGATAAACTGTATGTTAATGGAGAAATGGAGTTTTTTTTGGCAGACAGAGGTTAGCAGAACCAGATTCATTAGGAACAGCCCTTAAGCCTGCACTACTGTGGCACCTTGTCTCCTTGCCATCCAGTGCCCTTCCTGGCTGCAGTGTCAGTTGGTCTTTTGCTAACAGTGTGGATTTCTCTGTGCTTAGCAGTGAGGCTGCTCTCTTACCAATCTGCTCTGCAAGGGGAACCAGATCCTTCTTTCCCAGCACCAGCTGCGCCGTGGCTGGCTTGTGATCACCCCTGCCACATCTCAATCACTCAAAACTGTTGTCACGCTGGTCCTCTTTAGGTTAGCTCAGTGCTTCAGGTTCATGTGTTGGCATTGCAATGCCTCTTCACCGAACTCAGTCCCATCTCCAGCACCTCTCATAGGAACAACTGGCACTGTCTCTGAAACACTTCTATCCTAAACTGTTCCCTAGAAATTATTCTTCTTCACTGTTAAACC
Source organism: Lagopus leucura (assembly GCF_019238085.1). Classification (NCBI taxonomy): domain Eukaryota; kingdom Metazoa; phylum Chordata; class Aves; order Galliformes; family Phasianidae; genus Lagopus; species Lagopus leucura. Next base: position 2,024,098 of record NW_024962253.1, read on the forward strand.
CCTGTATCTTCTGCTCCCCTAACAGAGTCAGCAGTATATTGCAAACCCCTCCACATTCTCACTTCTTTTAAAGTTTGGCCCCATTTTTCCCAGCTACCCTGCTGTCCTTCAGTTAGGCCAGCAATCACTAAATAATTTACCTGTCCTGCCACTTCCTTGACCTGCTCCTGTCCAAATAATTTCCTTGTTCTTCAGGAAAGCCAGTTCTGTTTACACCTCAGCTTAATTCTCTGGCCCCCAGCGCTGTCTTCTCATGTCCTGCTACAGCCCAGCCAGCTGTGGGCCTGGGTCCTTCACCAACTACCTGTCTCTACTCGAGCTACAAAAAAATCTTCTCACCAAATACTTGCATTCCAGGTAGCATCAGATTTCCCTGAGTACCAGCAGCCCTATTTCACAGTAGGAAAAGGCTTATGCATCCCCAAAATGCAGCTCATCTTATTAATTGCATTGCATCTCCCTACAAGTATTATTCTGTTTGTGTCTGGACCAGCCTGGCTACGACAGCATGAGCACTTATCCCTTATACATCTACACATACTACCAGTAAGCAACTACTGGTCACTGTGGGATATTTTCATAGAGTTTATCAGGTTGGAAAAGACCTTAAAGATCACTGAGACCAACGACAACCTAACCATGCTACCCTAACTCTAACAACCCTCCACTAAATCATGTCCCTGAGCACCACATCACAACGGTTTTTAAACACATCCTGGGATGGTGACTCAACTACCTCCCTGGGGAGCCTATTCCAGTGCTTTTGCGTCATTATTCCACTGTGCTAAGGGAAAGCTGTGTAGAGGATGATGCTGAAGGTCATGGTTGAGAGCTTCTTCCAGTGCCTTACAATTCCCTCCTTCCAGCAAAATCCATCATATCCCCTCTCTGGTGTGTCTCATTCGCAGCATTCAGCTGTTGCTCAGCATGGAGCACTAGTAGCCCAACAGCCCACTGTTGGTGATCTGTTTGGCTCTGCTTCTGTACCTTTTTTGTGACCCAGATACTGACTCCCAGCTGCTCCTGCCCCTAGCAGAGGACTCCTGTTCCAGCCCCTCAAAATGATCTGGTCTGACCTCTCCTCCTTCCCTGTGGTAGCCTCTACCAGCGAGACCAGCATTTCAGAAAACACTTACAGAGGAACAAGCTGACAGTTAACATGTCCTTCGAGGTCTCCTGCCCCTCCTGCCACCCCTTCCATCCATCCAGGCCCCTTACCTGAGGTTGGAGTCATGGGGGCAGCTGCCAGGCCATTCATGTTCAGAGCCGCCATCTGCTGCATCTGGGCTGCAGCAAAGGCTGCCATGGGGTTCAGGTAGCCGCCCTGCGCCACCGAAGCCATGATCGCGGCTTGCTGCTGCATCAGCTGGAACAAAGAGAGCAGGGAAAAAATATCACGCAGTCACTAGCAGAGCAGCCTGGGTCACCAGCACCAGGAAGGAAACCATGTGCAAGAGCGTGAGGCATCTCTCCACTTTGAGATGCTAGTTTGGTGCATCTGTGGTAGCCCCCACCCTTGGCACTTCTTTCCCACTACAAGAGCGAGAAGCAAATTGCGTCAAATGTGTCTCAGAGCATTGATGTGTCTTTATGGTTCCCACATTTCTAGCATTGTTCCCCAGTGTGGAGGTCTCCTGTGAACTGTACTCAATGTCTGAGTTCTTTCCTTGCTGGGAACAGCAGAGAGAATACTTTAAGTGTTCCCAAGCAGAGAGATTTCATGGCCTATGTTGCTTGTATCAAAGCTCTGGGAAGGCACTGATGGCTGCTGATGGGAGACCGCTGTATGTAGAGCAGTTAGAAATGAGGATCCCCAGTATCTCCAGAGCAGCAAACTTAACTAGTTCTCTGGGGATAAATTGATCTATTTTTATCTGTTGGTGAGAAAAACTGCTTTTTTTTTTTTTTTCTTCATGCTGCTGTGAGGTCTCCAGTGGGCACTAAGCTAAACCATGACCAAAAACCAGAGTCCATGTTAACCCAATTACAGCACCTATTTCCAACACAACCAAGCAGAGATACTCCCTGAAGAGCTATGCAAGAGAAGGGAGTTCCCCTGCTTTAGCAAGATTAATAAAGTGCAGTGGGAAAATCCCTGCATGGTAGTTTTAATCTGGGATGATTTCCTTAGTTTTAAGTTCCTTTTTTTTTAATTCCCAGAAAGTAATTAAAACATTGCCTCTTCTAAGGCTCTTAAAAAAGGCAGAAATGAGAAATACAAGTTATATTTTCAGGCATTTTGCAGTAAGAGTTTTGGAGCAGAAAGGTGGTGAATGGCTAAGTATGCTAGAAATGCTTCCTGCATTAAAACCAGACTTTTCCATCATTATTTTACAATCGGAGCCTAGCTTTTAGATGGTGCAGTTCATGCATACAGTATGACTGCAGTGGTTTAGCTCCTGAGATGAAGAGAAGAAAATTAGATGAATCTTCCTCTTGTCTCCTTCCCTGGAGCTGCAGAACGAGCCAGGCAATGCACATCTGAGGTTCTGTGAGACAGCATCCACTCCCCAGTAAAGACTGATGGTGGAGGCTTAGAGAAAGTGTGAGGAAAGAGGATGAGCAGAGTCTGAAACCTCATTTTGTTCATTCCCCAGCCACTGTTAACACGTGATTTGATGATAATAATGGAGAAGGAAACTATTTTTTTTTCAAAATGATTATAGAAGTGACTCATGTCTTTGCTGTCTACAGAATGAGTTTTACTCTCTCTGTGATTTCACTCTCTATCAAGAAATCACTCTCTGATGTTGTTGTTTAAGCACACAGGATACACTGTTCAGCATTAAATAGATCTTAAAGTCATGAAGTCTGATAAAGCTCCGACAAAGTCACAACAAAATCTGTTCCTTACTGTTTAACATTGAAATATTAGCTGAATTAGCTGCTCATACATATACACACTGGAAGAAATCCCTTAAATCATTGCTGTCATTCGACTGCTGAAAAATTCCTTGTCACCGCCTGCGAAGAGTCAAAATTAAAGGATGCTCTGCCACTGACCTGCTGTATAACTGTGGACAAATTGTGTATAGTTGCCTTGATTTCTCCAGCTATTATATACTGGCGCACAGGATATCTATCTCCTCACGTAGGGGTGCCTTCAGATCTACAGATGAAAATTGCTGTACTAGAGCTGAGTACTATTATTTTTCATAGCCTCATGCAGATTGGTGCCAAGGTGGTGGCTTCCCCTTTGATTGTTAATTACCCTTTTTTATTGTACACTGCATAAGACACTTTCACATTTTAATTAGTGATATCCTGTTCTTTGTAATTACTGATGGAGTGATTAGACAATCTTTTCTATTATAGCACAAAGCTGATTCCTCTTTAAGGAATACATTTGTTTCTAGGCATCATTGGAGTTTATTCTCCAGATGGGGTACCAAGCAGGTGATTTTATTAAGTATGCCAATAAAGTGAATGAGGAAAGGGGAGTCCATCCATCTTTAACATTGGACTGACTCCAGCACTGGGTGTACTGACCCATATTTCATTTTCTGTGCTGGTATTTTACCTGGGGACAGCTGAGGATGCCACTATCTGGTTGCAGAAATGATGGCCAAGATCTGTGCCTGTAGCATCTATTTAGCACTGCTGACCAAAGCAGCATCTCTCTGAGATGGATGCAGTTGCAAGTGCTTGATTCAGCCGCAGTCTGGCCTTTGCTAACTTTTTTCTGTGCTCCTCCAAATCTGCACACAAAAAACATGGAGTTACCTACATGTGTGTGCCATGGTCAGTCTGGCTGACAGATAACAGCCTGGTATTTGAACCAGAGACTTTCCTTAGGGCTTCTAGGCAGACAAGGAGACTATAATTTTGGCATTTCCCTCTGTCAGATTCAGTAACCTAAATACAGATGGCATTTCCTCTGAGCTGGTCACCTATTGCTGTTGATGTGATAACAGGCAAAGAGTTTAGGCCAAGATTTGTCTCTCCCTTCTGTACCCAGTTGCCTCTGGGCAGATGAATTTCAGCTTTGTTTCTCCCCACTAACTGCATGCAGAGCCTTAAGTGATCTGTTCTGCTGCACATAGTGACACAGCCAGGTGAAATCACTCCTACCCTTTGCTTGACCCTCAGCAAATATTTTTGGATGGCACTTTCCAACCATTTAAAATAAAAGTATTAATCTCTTTTTGTTTGTGTTTCACCTATGCTGCAAGAGACCCAAGGTTGTACCTATGTGACATTTTGTTACCAATGGTAGTACAAACGATTGTGCTGCTTCAAAGACAATCTCCATTTTGCACTCAGCAGAGCTAAACAATCACTTGTGACATTATTTATGGCTTGTGCAACTTCTATTCCTGCTTATGGATGTCAATAAGATGTTCATCATTAACTCTACAATGGCAGGTGCTCCTCCTGGTTTGCCAATGGTGTTTGACTTCTAGTCTATTCAGAGGGCTTAAAGTTTGCACAGGAAGATGCATTTTGGGAGACTATACATTGATACCTGCATGCTATTTAGTGCAGTATAATGCCATGCATGCATGGCATTCTGTTATAGATCTTCAGAAAGAAGGTATTTTCTCTCTTTGTGTGGGATATTCCTAACCTTCTTATTACTGCTTCTTACTACTGTGCAAGGACTACAGCTTAAAGCCTGGTGTGTTTCAGAAAAGCATTCAGATAAAACTGGTCATAATCCCATAGAAGCTCAGGAGTTGGAGGAGCAAATAGGTTAATTTTAGCTTTGAGTTAAAAAGCTAATGCAGAAAAAAATAAGGTAGTAATTAAGGCTCTTAACTGTGTTTTGGGAAACTAGGTTCAGTTGCTTCTGGGATAGCAGGCATCCTGCAGGGAGAAGCCACCCATTTCTTCAATGCTCAGTGCTCTGGGGATACCTGAGCTGTCCTGGAGACCTGGAAAACCCCTTAGCATAGAGAACAATTGAGCTGGGGACCTGTACCTCATGACCCAGAGGACACACACATCACGACAGCTTTCATAGCCACCCCATGGGGTACATCTGGATATCCTCCAAGGCTGGAAGGAGTATAGCATCCCAAACCTGAATACAGGCACTAACCCTGACTAAGTGGCTTGAGAGAGGACACCAATATTAACTGTATTTACAGACATCACAGCCCTTTGTGACGCTCCTGCCACCTTTCTGCTTTCATGTTTCCCATTTGTGCACTGAAGAAGTGTTCCTTCCCTATTAGATTAAGGTACTCATAGATAAAAGCACCAAAGGGGAAGTACAACGGGACCTTTCCAGATCATCTTCTGGTGGTTATAGTGCCAAGTGCAGCAGTACTGTGGAGGCTGGAGGATGGAAACTCTCTCACCTTGAAAGAAGCTGATGACAAAGACCTCAAGTCCTGTGAGGGTCATTGGTCTTTCTCATAAAACCACCAAGGCAATCCCAAGTGAGCTCAAACAAAAGTCACCCCTCTCCATCCCCAGCTCCCCCCAAAGACAAATGTCCCATCCACTCTCTTTTCACTTTGAAAGAGGCCCAGTGTATGATCCCAGTTAATAAAGCTGTAGAAAGTGAGGCAGTGACCCCACCAGAGGCAAATCAATAGCAGCAGGGCCCCTGGGTATTGTGTACTTTAAAATATGCCATTTGAAATGCAGATTTTCCCTGCCTGAGCTGGGGCCACAGAGCACTAATCAGAAAGGCAGCAGCCTTATTATCTTAGGCTGTTCCAAGGGGATGGAAGGGAGCTATTTCTTTCCTCAGCTGAAAGGATGTATTTCCTTTTCTTCTCTTACTTCCTTGGCATGATCTTTGCCTCAGCATTTAGAGCTTTTTCCCATCTGATTTTATGGATTCATTCCACAAAATTCCTCCAACCTGGCTGTTATTTATTGCTCAAATATTTATCTTCTGAGGAGAGCAGGAAAGTACCAAACTGGTTGATGTATAGAAACAGCAGCCTGCACTGCCTGTCCCAGGGCCTGAGAATCAATGAGGCAGCTGGAGAGGCACTGGTAAGGCCACAGAGGCATGAAGAGGAGTAACACATGATGGTGGGTCTCTAGGAAATGATGGGAAGGTTCATGCCGTAAGTTTTTTGCTACCTCAAACAGAGGTGGCTGAACTGCAGTCAGCTTTATAATCAATGGATGAGTAGATACCTCCACAGTGTTTTCCATTCTATCCTACACTAAGAGATTAAGACAAAAAATAGAGAAGGATGCAGCTCTGCAGCACAACTGCACCAAAACAAGAGGCTACCAGTGCTAACAAGTGCAACAGTCTCCCAATCTCTTGCTGCAATCTGTGCCCCAGGACAGATGCATGTCTGACACTGTTGAGCATAATGCTCAGGGACACGAGCAGAGCATTAAACACATAACACAGAAACAAAGTGCGTTCTGCCAGTTTCTTTCCACAAGTACATCCCTTCATGGTCACTATCAGTCTGGAGGAATGTACGGAGATGTGGCCCAGAGGTGGTGGTGGGAATAGGAATGCCACCTAGGGCTTGAGTGGCTTTTAATCAGCAGGGTTGTGCAGCTGCACTTAAGGAAAAATCATCCTTTCTCTACAGGACCAACATATGCATGGAGAGCTGAGATTATTTCCTCAAGGCCAAAAGCTCCTTCCACTGACAGGACAAGGATGCTCAACTCAAACTTCCCCAGACCCCAACAGAAACACGTGTGAAGATGAAGACAGAAGAAAGATTATTTGTGAAACACTGTTGTTGAAATAGCACGATCACTGCCCTTGGTGAAGGCTTTCTCTGAACGATCTGATGACCTTCTCTTTTTTTTTTCTATTCCTGTCTCTGAATCACCTGACGTTTTGTTTGACTTTTCATATTCTTCATTCTGTAATAATAATAAAAGTAATAAAGCATCCTACGCTTCTCACCTCTAACGATCTATACAAAACACTTAGCTAATTAATCCTTATGATATCCCTGTGTTAGAAAGAGGTAAATAAAGCGATCAATCAAGCAGTAAGAAGACTCATATTTGGTAAAATCATAGAACTGATAAATCCATGACTTCTTTATCTATCTGGTTATTGAAAAAATATCTTGAAGCCTTCAGTTATTCTGAGAAAATTCAGAAGGTCCTTCCTTTTAAAAATTTATTCCCAGAAAAAAATCTGCTCTGAAAATATTATTTAAATTTTATTAAGATTAAAAAAAAAAAAAAAAAAAAAAAAAAAAAAGAAGTGCAATATCTGGATTCATATGTCCTGGTGTTTTTCATAATGATACATGATAGTCTGGATTTCTAACTTCAGATAACTGTGAAAAAAAAGAATCTGAAAAAAATATAAATGTACTTGCAGCCCAGATCTACAAATGGCCATGTCATGGTTCATTCCCTGCTGCTCAATTTTTCTGAATTACCAGGAAAATGACAATCAGATGCGAAGTATTCATCCTGTGCAAAGTACCATGGGTTCAAAATAGCTTCCTCTTCTGGAATGGATCAGAATAACAAGTTTGCATAACTAGCAGTATTTACCAAATATATGACACTATGTTGGTCATTGAAATGTAATAACAATTATATATACAAGATTGTCTATCTATGTAAAGTAATTTTTCCGTGTTTTGTAAGGGCTAGATGATTTCTTTTAAATATCTTTACAAATTAATTTTACAGTATGCATTGAAAAAATGTTCAAAAAATGATTCTTCCCTGCAGCACCTCTTCAGGTCATTCATGAGAATGCCCTTTCATTTCTGTGGGAGCTGGGCAGGGAGGCAAAAGTGGGCTGGTGGGCTTTAATGGACAGCATCACAGGATGACTGAGGTAAGCACTTCTGATGATGACTGTGATCTATGCAATGCTGGATGTTCACAGTTTCCTTGCAGTTACTGTCTGCAGTTCAGGAGCTGCAGCCATTTGCACTTTTTCAGAGTGAGGGGAGCTGGGATTTACTGAAGGGAAAGGATTTGTTCCAAGCCAAAGAGCAAATGTTACTATTGTCTGTGCTGCCCCTGTCCCCAGTCTGTCCATTTCCTCTCACTAAATCTCTGCCTGTCCCCTGCTGCAGGAAGCAATCAGTCTCACAGCTGGAATTTGGCCAGGAGACTATGGCTAACACTCCCACCCTATTTTTTATGTAAACTTGATTTATGACTTAGATCTTACTTTACATAATTTAAAAATTAAATAATTTATGCATTATCTGTCACTTTCCAAGGCTCCTTCCTTTGTTCTTAGTGTTCTCTTCTGCTTTTTCCCATCTCCCTGACCCTTTTTGGACTCTGCATGTTTCCTTTTGTTTCTGGTGGGTCAACAGACAGCTGCTAAGTACTTGCTACTTCCTTCACAGAAAGAAGAGTTGGAGGAACTTTTGCCAGTGGTGCCTATTTGGGCTTGGACTGTACTACTATAGTTCACAGTCTGCTTTTACTTTAACTGCTCGTGATTTCAGGCTTGGCCACCCTATGGGGTCTAAGAAGATGCTTTGTACCGGATGGAATATGTGCCTCATCTGGCAGCAGAGCAAAGCTGGTGCTATTCAGCATCAGCCTCATCCCCAGGCTGAGTTCAGACCTGTACCTCAAGCTGGCTTCAGGGAGACTACAGAAAGTTAACTACATCCAGCTGATGTGGATCCACGGTAACACGACATAAAAAGGGCTGGTGCTCTAAACAAGAGTGAGCTGAAATAATTAATTGCCTCATAAAAATAAGAGAAGCTAGATGAATATGGGAAGATATTGCTGGGGGATAAAAAACAACCCAAACAAACTGAAACAAATTAGTAAAGGGGCTCTGGGAGCTTTGGATAGCCATGAAAGCTGACTTGCTCTGAGCTGCATACAGAAGAGGTGAGGTGGGTCTGATGTGACTCTTTGCATTACTGAAACAGCTCACGGAGTTTGTGCCAAGCTTTGTCCTGTTGGTTGCTTTTTTTTTTTTTTTTTTTTTTTTGCAGGGAGCACATGATGGGGAGACAAAACACACACATAGAGGAGAAGAGGAGAATGAAATATTGAGAATGAAAGAGAGAAAAAAAACCCACTGCACCCCTTTGCTTCCTGGTTTTGTTGCCTCTGAAGCTGAGGCCATATGGCTACTGAACGTGAGGACTAGTGGCGTGGCCAACACAAGGCTATCGCTGCTATCAAGGTTAAGGTTGCTTAAGCTGAGGCTTGGCAAAGAGCAGCAGTGGGGAGTGAACCATGACAAGGCCATTTGCTGAGCTGCAAAAGAAGGAACTTAAAGAGGAGCTTGGGCCCAGAGCAGTCTTGGTAGCACACTAACAACTGTCAGTCAAATACTAATGGACTGAGACCCCTGCCACTTCTCCCCAGAGATGCTGCTTAATTTGTAAATCCAGCACTGCCTGGTAATATCTCAGACAACTGCACCATGAAGGTTTCTGCTGCACTGGTCACACTGACACATAGAAACCTTTTTGTATGAGCTAATTCAGCCCCAGTGATATGGGTGGGCAGAGGATGCCTCTCTGGGGAGAAGCCCACTGCCCTGGGACGATGCAACCTCCTCCATGGGAATGGCCATTAGAAACAGCTTGTTAACCAGCAGTAGGACTGCTTGGGAGCTCTTTTATGGTGATGTCAGTCACTGCTGGATTGCAGTGGGATATCTGGGAGGACATAGCAAGAGTACAGTTCAGAAAGCCTATGTTTCATGGTAGTCCTGGCTGCAATGCGAAGCATTGAGGCAGTTCTTAAACTTGCACTATCATCAGGTCTGTGTGTGAGAACCCATGGAGGAATGGCATGAGAGAGAGCCATGTCCCTGAGGGAGACTGGAAAATAAACAAATCCGGTCATCATCTTCACTTGTAGATGGGGACATAAGTCTAGGAAATCAAATGACTCACCCAAGGTCACACAAATTGCTGGTGGCAACGGCATCAGCTGTCACCACTGTCCTACACTTGTGTTTTCATTTTTCCTTTTCTTGACTTGCCTTTGCTCTTAAACTTCAGTTTGGGCTGAATAAAACTGCCCTCGTCCTCTCCCCCTCTCCCAGTCACTCTCTCACTATTGATCTTTCCATCTCCTGCTGGCATTTACGAGGTGCCAATCACCCTGATATCTAAGAGCCAGCAGTCCAAGGTGGATTAATCAGGACCGAGGGAACGTCACACAGCTTCAGCTCTCTTTCCTTTCCTTTTGTATGAGACTCTGAGATGAAGCAGATAGGAAGAGACATAGATAGGGATGCTGATTGAGAGACAGCATCTGAGCACGCTCTGGGTGTACAGGCACCACAAAGAAATGCGATCCCATCATTTAAAAAGCTCTGAAGTCTCCAGGGTAATTGGTATCACCAGCTTGTCATATCCTATGGTCCAAGATCTAAAATTTATTCTTTCCCCCTTATTTGCATACTTACCAGCAGGAAGAAAAAAAAAAAAAAAGAAAAGAAAGAAAGAAAAAGAAAAAGAATATGGGTCCAATACTGTTTTCACAGAACTCAATAGGAAAAATATTCATTGGTTTCAAGGGAAGCAGGAGCCGACCCAGGAATTGTTCTCAGTTTTTCTTCAGAGATAAAACTTCACTCAAGTACCTATCCTCAAAATGGTATTGTCTAGTGAGAAATAGATGGAAGAACTTTTGTGGTATAAAGGTGCAGACCTCATCCTCTTTTGTATCTCTATAACTCTGGGCTGACTCTTTTATAATAGCAATTATAAGAATTACTCTAGATTAAAAATGAATGTAGCTAAGAAGAGCGCAGTTAAGAAGAGATGTCCAGAGTATGAGGACAGCAGTGTCCTTATTACCTTTCCAGCTGCCTGATCAATGCCTGTAGTGTAATTCTGCAGTCACATCTTCTGCCTGACAGCCTCTGCAGATGTGCGTCCTCAGCTGCCCAAGAGCTCCCTTCCTGTTTATTCCCTTAATACATGGGGGAACAAATGCTGCACCCACCTGGCAGGCTGTTGGCCACTGGCCAGGGCTCATGTGGGATTTACTGTCTTTTTCCCATCCTGCAGCCTTGTCCAGATAGGAGGACAGTTAAACACAGCTGGGCTAGGGAGGGGGCAGCTCTTCAGTCTGTGAGGAGGAGAGCAGGAGACCAGGGAAGAGGCAGCTGAGGCCTCCATTGTCTTTGAGACTAACAAAAAGAACAGGGAAAAATAGAAGGAAAAAATGAAATTGCTTAATGAGAGAATAAAAAAAGCCCAGAATAGTACCAGGAGAGTGGGAGCATCTGTGAAGCTCCTACAGTATGTCCTCACGACTGTGCAGGAGGGAAGCGCTGGGTTGTACCAAGTGCTCAGCAAAGCACATGGCACACAGGAAATAGTGGATATTTGTAGGCTGTCTATTTTTTAAAAAAAGAACCTGTGGATGGGATGGGAAGTCCGTGATGCCAGTATATGACAATTAAATATACAGACAACACAGCACGGCATTGTGATCAATGTGGTAGAGGAACTACTGGTACATTGGGGAGATTCTGGAGTTAGACCTGTGTTACCTAAGGCAAGTCTCACTGATTAAGGAAGATATTATTTTACAAAATAGGTTTCTTGCTCACATATCCAGTACGGAGCACAAGAGGGTCATATTTTTTCACCAGATGGATGAAACGTCTAGGTATACTTTTTGCTGCCTGCAAATGTATAATCTGTGCCAGAAAAGATATCCAAAGTGACCTGATAGTATTATATCTGCCTGCTGTAGGGATCACTCTACTTTCTTCTAAAGTATGTGACAAAGGGACCAAGTTACCAAGTTGCTTGTCTTGTGGATCCTTGTTAATTGTAGCCTAAGTAAAGCCATTTATGCTAAAGGCATCAAAATCCGTGGTTATGCCAGGAATCCAGCTCCTTGTTCAGTCATGGGTTGTCCCAGAGGTCCAGGGGACAGCTTAGGAATGGATGCCTGATATAACAATACATACTGAATAGCTGAAGTGTTTTCCCAGTGTGCTTAAATCATATTGTTATGAGGAATCAGCACTGTATGCATGCTTTTATCTGCTTATCCATTTCCATATTGTATAGCTTGCTTCCTTGAACCTAAAAGAACTTCCATCAAGAGCTGCCATGTTATCCCATGATCACGCCAAAGTTACCCTCAAGTAACTTTGAGTTCAACTCAATCTGTGTGGCTGGTATCAGGGGAGAGCTATTTATGCCCTTTAAAACCTTCTCTGGGGCTGGATGGTACTGACATGGATCAGAGAACTCACATGAGCTAAATTCAGGGCCTATTTTATCCAAATATTCAAAGGCTAGTTGTGTTTGCATTTGACAGCAATGGCTTAGATCCCACAAGAAGTGTCTTGCATGGGCCTGGTTACTGGTTCCTCTTCTGCTCATCAGTTATCTCTCTGCTCACTTGTGTTTTTGTGCAGTCTAGGTGCTCTTCCTCTTCATGTAAATGTGCATGGAGCCAATGTCTATACTTACTGCCTGTGCATAGGCGCCATATGCTCCAAACTGGATGGCCATGGGGTTGAACATGCCCATTTGTCCCGCCATTTGCTGCATGCGCCTCATTGTACGCTCCTTGTCTGTATCTGCAAACTTCACCACCAGGCTTGAAGAGGCTCCCTGCAGGACAGAAAACAAAAGAGATATAGAAAAGGATTAGCCAGGAGATAGATATACACTGGCTCATGCAATCCATATGTCACACACAGATTTGATAGTGTAGGATCCTGCTGACGCTGGCATTTTTCCCACACAACCTCTCTGGCCTTCTGGTTTGGAGCTTTTGCAACAGACTGAGAGTATAGGAAGGAAAGGACTCTGGAGGACTGTTCCTAGTGTCCTCCAAAGTTCACACTTCCAGGCTGTTATAAATATTCTCTCTGCAAAAGCTGTTGCCTTATTTTTTCAACCTTTAGAAAATCTTCTGGTCTGTTAGCTCTCATCAGAGGATGGGGATACGGACTCAGTGCAGGAAAATGTAGAAACCTTTGATGGATGTATATTGTGGGATTTTGAACTGACTTACTTTAATGGACTTTGTTTGCTCTGTGTGTTCTGGAACCCTGAGCCAGATCATCCTTTTACATTGTGCTGTGTTGCAACCTCCACGTTCAGTGAGAAAGCCCTGTTCTTAGAGGCAAGAATCAGTTTGCTGGATAGCGCATAAGTCCCATCAACAAGCAGCGTCTATTCAGCACTGTTAAATCCAGGCCAGTTCACAATATTTGGGTTCTGTCTGTAGGCAATGCTAGTACAGAGCTACTGATGATCATCGGAGCTGGCTGCAGAAGTCTGTGAAAAATGTAGAGCTTTTGGGAATGAACAAAATCCCTCACCTTCTCAAAATGAGATAAAAGATCAGTAACTGCAATTCTCAAATTTCTGGTAGGAGGTAGAGATGGGAAGAAATAGATCTGCTTAGGAAGGCAGGCACTGATATTGTTTTGGCTGGATTCAAGGATTTCCTCACTTCATGGGTTGCTTGATTCCCTACACTGTGGTCCCCCTGGGGGAAGACAGATGTGGGGAAGGGGAATTTGGCAGCAGCCCTGACAGCAGGCAGACAGTTGCCTCAGGAACTGGGCTGCCACCGGGCCTGGGGAGATGGGCAGGTGAGCTGTCAGAAGACTGACAAAAGAGAAGCTGAAATCATTATGCTCCCATGGTACACTTCCCTTTTGACATGCTGGTATTCTCTGATGGAAATAAAGTCAGCAGGGAGATGGCCAGCTCAGCCTCTGGCTATGGCAGTGGGGAAACACCAGTTCTGTGGCAGAGGAACTGGTCTAGAGCATGATGCCATTTTTTTTCCAGCGGAGTGAGATTGGGTGGGACTGCATAGAGAGAGTGTACTTAACTTTCTTACATAACACATCTATGTACCTGCAACTGGAAAAAAAAGTCTCAGGGAAAGCAGAGCTGGTCCATATCAAACCAGCTTAGTAAACTGCAGCTGCAGACGTACATATATGTATGTCCAAGTTTTGCATATTCAATAGTCTCTCCAGATTCTCAGTTATGAATAACAATTTGAGGAATAAACTTGCTGAAATAGAAAATAATCTAAGGCCATGCAATGAGTGATGTTTCTCTAGATTAGCAGCCTGCTCCAGGAAGAAGTGATTTTCGTTGGCAAAGAATCTTTTTGACCTGTTACTCTTTCTCTAATAAATCTATAACCCACTTGAACAATGTGGTGAAGAACAAGGGGTTGAAATAAGTGCTTCAGGAAAACAAAGGTAAGGAGCGATGAATGCTCTATTCAAGGGTGGAGAGCAGTCTTCAAAAGTTATAAGATTATAATTTAATATAATTATTATAAGAGCAAAACAGAACACAAGGGTGAAGGTGTGCTCAGGTGGCCAAGAGGGCCAACAGCATCCTGGCCTGCATTAAAAACAGTGTGGCCAGCAGAAGCAGGGAGGTGATCATCCCCCTCTACTCAGCACTGGTGAGGCCGCACCTCAAGTACTGTGTTCAGTTTTGGGCTCCTCACTACAGGAAAGATGTTGAGGTCCTGGAGCGTGTCCAGAGAATGGCAACAAAACTGGTGAGGGGTCTGGAGCACAAGTCTTATGAGGAGCGGCTGAGGGAGCTGGGATTGTTCAGTCTGGACAAGAGGAGGCTCAGGGGAGACCTCAGTGCACTGTACAACTTCCTGAAGGGAGGCTGTGGTGAAGAGGGATTTGGCTTCTTCTCCCAGGCAATGAGCAGGACATGGGGCAATGGCCGCAAGTTGTATCAGAGGAGGTTTAGGTTGGACATAAGGAAGAACTACTTCTCTCAGAGAGTGGTCAGGCAATGGAATGGCCTGCCCAGGGAGGTGGTGGAGTCGCCGTCCCTGGCAGTGTTCAAGACGGGTCTGGATGACGTGCTGCGTGATATGGTTTAGTACTAGTGGTGGCAATGGTGATGAGGATATGGTTGGACTGGATGATCTTATAGGTCATTTCGAACCTTGTGATTCTATGATTCTATGAAGGGAGAAGAAAAAGAAAACTAGCCAAGATTTTCCTGCATTTCTGCTCAAGGCTGGGCAACTTTTCATTTTTTTTTTACATCACATGATGTAGTTATTGATCCTTCCCCAAATCACACTCTTAATTGCAGCTCATCGACAAATGAATATTTTAATGCATACATTTCCTCCTAATTATCACCTGGACCAGTCCTTAATTAGATTTCAACACTCATTTAATTAACTGTGATCCAAGAGACTGTTTGGTAACCTGAATCTAATGATTTAAACCTATTTGTAGCTGTATTGGAGGGAGGCAATGGTCCACAGCAGATTGGGCTGTTCAAAGCTGCTGCTGTACAGCAGAGCCGCAGCATAGTTAGCAGAACACGGAGGATTTTCAGACCGAGTAAGGGGAACAAGTATTTACCTCTGCAAATGGGTTTTGAAAATGTGACCTTTTCTAGTTAGCGGGATGGACAAATATGAATAAGTTGGTGTGTTTTTTTTTTCCTTCCTTTTTCTTTCTATCTCTATTTACTCTGGAAGTCTTATGTCTGGAGTTGTACCTCAGGAAATTGCTGATCTCTCACATTTTTGAAAACCAAGCTATTATTGTAGATGGCATCATGAAAATATCGGTAACCTCCATATGAAGTTCTTGTCCCTGTAGTGTTCTTCGCTCCTGATGTGAGTTGTAGTGACTGCACAGCAGCCGTTTGACCCAATAGGATCTAAGACTGCCTCTTATGAGATGTTTTTCTGGGTTGCCTGTCAGAGCAGGGCTTCGGGCCTCTTTGAACACCACTATCATAAACACAGGGCGGAAAGGCCATTGGCAAACAGAAACAAGCAAGCTTTGTAGCACATGCTACAAAGAGTAGAAAAGGGAGCTTTTCTGCTGCAATGAGATGCACACATATACAGTTAAAGACATGCAGCCAGTAGAGATGCTGCTCTGCTCTTGAATATGAAGATTGACTTTGGGATTGATGTTTTCTGTATCTGATTCGTCATATGCAGCCCTTTCACATGGCCTGAAGGAAGTCTGGCAGTGAACTCTATCAGGCCACGCAGTGCAGGACTTCTAGCAGAGGAGACAAACAATGCTTTTCTTCTAAAAGAGCTGGAAGACTGCTTTCAACTCCAGTGACTCCCCATAATCTACTGGATAACAGAAATATCACAGAATGGGCCCAATTTTCAACGGGGTAGAAACTGCAAAGCCCTTTGTGTGGACCACTTATTGCTTCCACGAGCAGTTAAACCATTGCGTAAATCAGCTGTTGTCCGCTGACAAAGGCAATAGGTCTTGTCTGCCTGGTCATTTATCAGTAATACATAAGCTTCCCTCTTGCACTCCAGTTGTTGTATTGGACACTACATTTCCACAACACCCACGAGAGTTACAGTAGGTAAGTCAACATTGCTTGAAATGTACTTTGAGAGACGTGTTAATCTGCATTTTACTGAGGAAAAGACCTGTTTATTTCTCTGCCTTGCAGAACCACAGTCAAAGGAGCCTTTTATGAAAGCATTCCTGCTGGTACCTCTGCAATAGCCTACTTGGATTTATCATTTATCTCCCTTCCCATCAAATCAACCTCCTTTTTCAAGTGCTTTGATATCTACTGATGAAAAGAATAATATAAGGGCTAAGTATTATTATGCTTTCCCAGTTTTCTCCTGGGCCAGCAACTCTACTTAATACAACTATCTTACTTCTGGTCCCCCTCCCGTGTGCGGTAATGAATTGCTCCCCTTAGTCAGCAGTCAGATGTTCTCTAGGCTGGCAGGGTGAGGAAAAAGATGGAGGAAAAATCACCCTGCACCACACTCACTTTGTAATCCCTAATCAGAGTCCTCTGTGGGAAAAACTAATTTCCCAACCTGTCTTGACTTGTGAAATAAAGTCATTCTTGAAAATGGGAACTTGACAGGTCACTTGTGAAATTTCATATTCAACTAAAAATAAAATATCTATCTATTGATATTTCATTTAAAGGCAAAGAAAAAACAAATCTTTTCCCTGGTTGTTGGGGCTGGTTCCCATTAGTTATGGCTCTCCAAATGGAGAGTGTACACAAATTAACTACAGTGTTTTCAGAAGACCAAATAATGCTGCACAGCATGAGGGAAAGCTGCTTTCACCAGAACAATATTCATAGGAAAAGTTTTGTGAAAATATTCCCTTGCAGAATGTATGCCTGATTTTTCTTTAACTGCCAGCCCTATATGTCTTCTGTGACTCAGGTTACTTATCTCTAGAAGTGGTTAGACATCTTTTGTTTGCAAAATTGATGAATTTGTACCCAATTCACCAAAGCCATTCGGATCATGCTTCACTTTAAGCTTAATTACTGGCTCATTGGAGGTAGGCACATAAGCACCTCAATACTACAGAGGTTCCATATAAGCACTTTACTGCAGGAATGTCCATCTCATAGAAATGGACTTTTATCTCGAGGTTGACTCAAATGGTGCCATTTAAAGATTTTGGGCCAAAAATATTTGAAAATGGCTTGTTACATTGGAACTCTAGTGAATAAGGCTCTTCAGTGTAAGAGCTCTGATTGTGCAGATACCATTAAATACCACTGAAAACATCAGCCATGTACACCAGGTAAAATACTTAAATCAGTAAGTACTGCTGAATACTTCCCAACTGGCCATTCAAATTATCGTTGCAAGTTTTACCATGTGAATGGGATTTCTGTGTTGGGCATTTTGCCTTAGCATTCATTCTCTTCGTGACTGCAAAGCAGAGTTCAGAGGATGTTGATCTTTATCAAGCCATTCAAGGTGGTATTTTCACATGGCATTAGGTTAGACCTTGGAAGTCAAGGAAGAATTTCTTTGTTGCGGGCTCTGTGAGATCAGGGCATTTGGTATGATGACTCCTAAGTTTGAAAAGCAAACTAGATTTTTGGGGGAAGGAAGTCTGTATAGCTTTCCTGAAATAAAATAGCTGTTGAATTAACCAGTATTGTCCTGACCCCAACTGGGATTTTAGACAAGTGAGAAAGAAACTACTGTCCAATTAAAACTGTAGAGCAGAGGGAATTTGAGCGAGGTAGAGATGTAATTACCCATTCTGGAAGATGGCCAGAAGACCAAGACTAACATCCCTTCCCGTTTGTGAAATATCCTATCTTTTTCTGTACTCAGGGCTTCAATTCTGTGTCTCATCTGAAAGATGAGTAGGACAGCAGTCACTAGGAGTGATTTCCATTGTACGGTCCTGAGAGCTGGTTTAGACTCACTTGAGACAAGAGTGACAAAGACAGAGTGGTGAAAGGAGGCATTAATCCAGAGCTGGAGTGACAGACCCTTTGATAATGCTGCTCCCCTGGTAGAGGGGATTCTTCATGCAATGTCTAAGCAGCGAGAGTTGCTGCAGGTACCTCCCTTCACTGGTCTCCAGAGCGGTAATTTATTTGGAGTAGAAGCTTGATTTAGATTTTACTTGCCCATACACTACTTTGCAGGTGTCCCTCTGAGCTAAAGTTATTGCTTTCCACAGGGCAACAAAATCATTGACTCCTGGTGACACTGTACCCAATTCTAATTAAAAAGAACTCAATATATAGCCTAGGTATTAGTATGACCCTCAGATCAAAGCCAGATTCCCAAACAACCTGAACTTCAAAGCTGAGTTCCTCAAGCAGCTCTGCATTTTTCAGCTCAGTCTTTGGATGATGGAAGTAATCATAGAATCGTTTACCTTCTTAAAGTGTTATAATACCAGCAGACTAGAAATTCTTTCCTGCTATTTAGAAAAATGAAAGCAATAAATAAGTATTTTTGTTTGTTTGTTTTTGATTTTGCTATTTTAAGAAAAGAAAAAAAAAAAAATAAAACCAAATTCAAAAGAAAATTTTGTTGGTTTCTTGGTTGGTTATTGCTCTCTATAACTTCCTGAAGGGAGGTTGTAGTGAGCTGGGGGTCGTCCTCTTCTCTCGTGTCATTAGTGATAGGACCAGGGGGAATGGTTTCAAGCTACGCCAGGGGAGATTCAGGCTGGACATGAGGAAGTATTACTTTTCAGAAAGGGTGGTCAGCACTGGAATGGACTGCCCAGGGAGGTGGTGGAATCACCGACCCTGGGGGTGTTCAAGGAAAGACTGGATGTTGTGTTGAGGGACATGGTTTAGTAGGAGCTATTGGGAATAGGTGAACGGTTGGACTGGGTGATCTTTTAGGTCTTTTCCAACCTTGGTGATTCTATGATTCTATGATTCTATGATTCTCTTTTCCACTAAGAGCAATATTTTATTGAAGAGAATGTGTTTTTAGTTTTGTATTCACTACAATGTAGTTTCTCTGGAAATATTCTAGGAATGAAAAATGTTGATTTGACATGGTGGCTTTTTAAAATAAATTATTATTATTATTACTGAGAAAATGTTTGATATCTGCACTATAGAACCCTGTTAAAGCTAGAGTTGGAATGATCACAGCCTAAAAGAGACAGTACCTCTCATTTGATTCAAATAGAAAAGGATGAAAATGAGAAGTAGAATAACTCCAGTGCCACAAAGTGAACTGTCTATTGTCACAGCACACTAGCATCAAAATCAGATGCACTGCTGATGTGCAAGTAGCACAGAAGAACACTGCAGTGGCACTGAGTTGTAAACATGCTGCACACAACTGGGCATCCGAGATTACAGTCATGAGGTACCATTTTGGACTTTTATAGCATAAAGGATGTTTCTTGATTGGGATAGTTAGAAGAATTTGCATTATTGCATCATATTTAAATTGAAGATCCCATTGTGCAACTGTGGTCATTAGTTATATAATGACCACATTATATAATTATATATACACACACATAAATGTATATAAAATATTATATATATTATATATATTCTTTTATAGATAAATAGGGTCATTAATTGATATAAATTTCTCCTTGCAAGGGGGTATTACCCATGCACTACAATGGTGAAGGAGGTGGTCACCTTAAACTATGAGGTAAACTGGTATAAACTCAGTCAGGCTTAGTGGAACAAGAAGTTGGCTTATGCTGAAAAACCCACCTCCACTGCATTTCACTCCACCAAGACTGAAACCTGTCTCCTTTCTGCTGGATGACACTTGGCAGGCACTATTCTCTGTGAGTACTATGCAGACCTTTAGGTTGAGAAGTCAAGCAAACTTCTTTGCCCGATTTTACTTGCCAGAGAATATCTGAGGCAAAGATATTAGTGTCTGATCAGACGCCTTACAATTATGAATTTGTGTTGATTTTGATTGAGGGTCATATCTGAAAGCTATTACTTTGATATAAATACATTTTTGTCCTTTAAAATTTCCTTTAAAATTAATCTTGATCTTTGCATAACCAATCTAGATAATAAATACTGAATCGATTCACACTGGTTGTGTTTTTGAAAGGGATAGCAGTCTGCCCATTACTATGATCTCTCTGCCTTCTTTACAAGAATGTTATCAGTTCAGATTACACTTCTGAGCTGGGCTAGGAAGAAGTGGATTAAGGGATAACAAGCAGAAGCATTCAGAGTGATTTAAAGTTGATCCAGAGACCACTTAAATAAAACAGATGGTCCCATTCTTTAAATGAGGTTAGAACAAAAAGCCAACCAACCAACCAACCAAAAATAAAAATAAAAAAAAAAATAGGACAGACAGAGGAAGAATGAACCCCACCTCATAATAAGCAGAGCAGTAAGGAGTCTCTCCATTTCTCTCCATGATGGGGAGACCATGTGCTCATTGCAGAAAGATGGAGTACCCTACAGAAGATGGGGGACTTCCCTGATGTGTATGGAGCACTTTATACCATGTAAATGGCTCTGATCTCCCAGAAAGGTCAGCACTTGTGAGTTATTTTAACCTCCTCCCAGCTCCTAATCTCATCCAGCTCAAACAAATGTTAAGAGTGGTGAGCCTCCCAGAGACCTCTGTGGCATCAGGATTTGGCCAAACTGGACTACAACATCATCCAGCTCTTGACTTCCCCCAGCCACCTCCGCAGCTGTTGATTTATTTCCAAACTTCCCTTGGACTCATAAAGACACATTATGGTGCTAATTAGCTCCCTTTGTCTAAGGTGAGGCTGTGTGGCTCATGAGCAGTTATCGCTCTCATCCCATTTGGAAGTAATGAATTCTGTGATTCAGAAGGAAGACAGAGTGAGGAAGGCTGGGGGAGATGGCTATTGAAGCCCATCATGTCCCACAGGTCTCTTCACTGTCCTGCCAGATGCCTGTGTGGCTATGGCAATGTGACTGGAGAAGAAAAGCAGCTCTGATGAGTGTTCCAGCCCCAAAAGGCTGTCTTCAGTGCCAGTATGATTCATACCCCCTGTCAAGCAGCAGGACTGCCTGGATTTCTATTCTGGGACCCAGAAACCTGTGATTTATTAGCTCATTTATGGAATAAGGGGGGAGGAGGGAATGCAGTCCTATGATTTTATTTTATATAGAAATTATTAAGGGAAATTATGTTAACTGGGACACTGCTGGCCCAAAGGATATGAAATCAGCTATCTTGGTGGCAGCAATGGGGTAGGATAGTCCATGAACCTTAGTCTCTCTGTGACCAGAACCTGCTGCTCTGAGGAAAAGCATCCTGAGATACCAGAAATCATTGGATTTTGGTAGGAATGACTGCAATTTAACATCCAGGTATTTGGTGTGTTGTTTCATCCCAACAGACAACACATGACTTTATAAACAGTATTTAGGTAGCCTATTAGTAAAAACAATTCATTACTGGAAGGAGGGCTAGGCCTGCTGATGCTGAGTTATGAACTCACTCCTAATGCATTATTAATTTTTAATAATAGGAATGGGTATGTTGTGTCCAGCCCTAAGTTAAGGAAGCCAGTCTGAGGGTTACAGAAAACTGTTGCTTGGAGTGCATTTTCTTTTACAGAGCAGAAGATCAACAGAAAAAAAACCAAAACAAAACAAAACAAAAAAACCAAACAAAACCCAAACAGTCTGAATTGGTATCTCCACTCTCTTCCATCAGTTCATCCATCATTATCAGTGTAAAATCAAACTTCAGCTTTCTCTATTAAGAAGGAGATGGACTTATGCTGGTTATAGACCACTCAGACATTATGACCCTAGGTAAGTAACTTTAACACAGATTCAGCAAAAAAATGTATGCAGCACTTTACATGCTGGAGTCATCGACTTTCTCCGAGAGTTATCTATTTCTATTATGCACCTGTCTACAGTTCTGTCCTTGTTACCTAGATACTTTGAAGACACCACTGGGAAGTGAGGTGGTGAACTGATACCTTCAAGTTTGGTCTTCTCAACTGTTTGTTTTCCAGGTTTAAGTAGATTTTAAAATCTACATCCACCAGTTATTACTTCTCTACTAGAATTAGGAACAAGAATTGCTGTGATTTTTGCTACAAACTGGCTAAAAATAAAGGTCAACTGTGTGCAAGACTTGTTCATTCTCACTGTATTTTCTCTTGTTGCTTCTTTTGCTTCTCTTGTGTGTTGCAGCTGTCAGGGGATCTTACAAATGACCTAACTGCAGCCATTTTTGGTGTCTATTCTAAATCATCATTTATATAAGAGAAACAGACGTCCCCCTGAAGGATCAATCTCTATCCATTAACTGTAAGAGAGGAGCATATGATAAGATTAGAGATGATCCCAAAGTTTTATGTTTTAACCAACACTTTGACATGCCAACCCCAGCCTTAGTTGGTAAGCTACTAAGTGTAGAGAGAATTCCATAACAGGTTTTTATGGTGCCTAACGCAGTGGAATTCTTTGCAAGGCCAATGATAACTACATTTCCGTCAGCAGCAGTTGCTATGAATCACCATGGAGTTGCTATGAAACAGAAATCAACTAAAGTTTTCATGAGGGTGAAGAGCTTACTTCTGTTGAGGTGTGATATGCAAACACGATGTTGTGGTTGTGCCCACTCAGCTCCTAGATTCCCTTAAGTGACTAATTTTACTGACTTCCTGAAGGTGTGTCCTGTTGGAGGTGGAATGTGCTACAAGGTTTAAGTGGAGTCTCCCAAACGGTGGGAAAGACAAATCCTCCTTCCGAGTACTAAAGGCTGCCACGAGCCTAGAGGGAGAAGTGGATTGTGCAGCTGAATGTGCATGTATTTGCGAAGAAGGGAGGAGAGACAAGGAAAGTTTCTCCTATGAAAGAAATGATCCAATTTGAAGCAAGTCCCTCATGGGAAGAGCTGTGACAGAGGCTGCTCTGTTCCTGTTAATTTTCACAGTGCAGCTGTCAGCGGGTCTGTAAATAGTACTCCGCGAAGCCAACACTTCCTATCCACACATCAACCATTCAATTAACAGAAGAACAGAAGAAGGAAATAAAGTGCACCACCGCCTTCTATCACAGCTTTGATGTTTCCCAGCAATTTATGAAAGTGTACACAAATCTAATTACAAGCCCCACTGCTTCCCATTTACATGGAGCTCCTCAAGTTCAGAGCTGTTTATATCAAAATAATTGTTAAAAATACCTCAGCTGATCTACAGCATTGTGGCCCCCCACTCACCGGAGCCGCCTCGCTGCTCCTCCCAGGGAGATTCTGCCGACTCAGCGCTTTAGTGCCAGCATGCATGCATAATAAAAGCTGCTTCTCTGCCACTTTGCAAGCAAGGCACCTGGGCTACAACTTCATCATGCCCACGAAGGCTTATTTTCCTTCTTTCCTCCACCTGCTCTTTCTGCAGACTCTTACGGCTTGATCTTCCAACCTAAATATTCCTTTGCTGTGTTGACGGGGTGAAAACAGCTGCTCAACCAGTTTCCATAATGGGGCTGTGTCTGGAGTTAACTTCACAGTACTCTGCAAAACCTTAACTGCACTCTAGGAATGCTCAGCAATAACAATAGCGGTTGTCAATATGAGCTAGGGTTGGTTTCTTTGGCTGGAGGCCTGAGATACAAATTCAGGAAAATATCCCATTTGCCATGAGTCTGAAAGAGGGCCACTACACATGAGGACAATTGTACTTGTTTTTTGGGGCAATTCTTGATTATCTTGTATTTAAACCACTCTCACTTGGTGAAATAAATAGGTTAAAAACAAAAATTAGCAATCCTAATCTGTTATAGTATGAGAGCATAGACTGTACACTGTAAGACAATTAGAGCACCTCTTAATCTGACTATTAATTGTGCTATTGGAAGTTTTAGAGACATGGCTGGACTTCTGAGGACTGTGATAGGCATGGGATGAAAGTCAACCTTGTTGATGGTGTAGTGTCATTTGTATTTTGTTGATTAATTAAAAAAATAATAATAAATACAATAATTAGAGATCCAATTAGTCTGTAGCCTAACAAAACTTAGCCAGAATTGCATGATTATATACAGATGGTTTCTGACAAGAGATTTGAAGTTGTTCTTATTTCTGTTGATTTTTGAGCTGCACAGAAAATATAGAAATGGATGTCCCCAAGTTAGCAAAGTTTTGGGTGGCAATACTTTTTTTTTGTTTTGTTTTTAAAATTTCAACTAATTTGAATCTTTCTCTGTGAGGCAGACATCTGTTCAGTGCTTGTATCCAAGTCTCACATTTTTCTTTCTTTTCACATAACCAAAGATTCCATCCAGAACATAATTTCATGGAAGATTTTCAGCCAGGCGTAGAGAGACTTGGGGTGGTATTGCCCGGATACAGAAGAAATACCGTGGTTTCATGAAGCTGATGCAGAGGCTTCTATAGCAAAACAAAACAGGGTCTAGCTTGTGTAATGGTGGAAACCACCTCACAGTGTTTTGGAGACCTTAACAGTCTCAAAATTCATGAATAAGAGAGATACAGAATGAATATAGTACTGAGAGTTGGAACATTAGGCAAGCTCAGAAGGCACCTGAAGAATTAGGTATCAGAGGAATCAGAGGAGGGGATGCCTGGTTTCTGAGTCTCATATTGTTTTAGAATCATAGAATCATAGACTCGTTTGAGTTGGAATGGACCCTTGAAGGTCATCTAGTCGAACTCCCTTGCAGTGAACAAGGACACCTACAGCTTGATCAGGTGCTCAGAGTCCAGTCCAGCCTGACTCCAAATGACTCCAGGGATGGGGCATCCACCACCTCTGCAAGCAATGTGTTCATGTGCCTAACTGCTCTTACTGTACCAAACTTCTGCCTAATATACAGTCTAAATCCCCCCTCTTACAGTTTGAAACCATTTCCCCTTGTCCTGCTAAAGAGTCTGTCTCTTTCTTCATAACAGCCCTCCTTTAGACACTGAAAGGGCACTGTCAGATCTCCCTTTAACTGGTCAGAGAACACCTAGAATAGGGTTCAGTTTCCTTTGCATTAGACATGAAGGACGTGAACAGCATCAGTGTCTGACTTGTATTGACTTGTAGATGTCTAATCTGGGATAGAGTTACCAAAGCTTTTAGCTCTGGCAAGATTACTGTGGAAGTGGCAGTGGACCAGAAGGACTTCAGACGGCAAGGGTGCATCACACAGAGAGAAAAGGCAACTGCAGCCTTCCAAATATCTGCATGAAGCAAGTGTTTTTGCTTTTGTATTAAAGCAGTGAGGGTCCTTTTCCATTCTCCAATGCACTTCAGGTTACTAACCACTGGATCTGAGAGAACATGGGAATCTGACGCCTAGAATTAACTGAAAAGCACACTTCTATGTGCGTTTTGGTTCAACAGGTTTCAAAATCTATTTCTCTAAAATATAATACTTCCAGAGGTATCTATTTCTACAATCATAATAGAAACTTAGATGACAAGCACTTAGATGACAAGCTCATACTTCCTAAACTTTTAGATGTTTAAACTTAGGTGAGACAAGTCCCACCTGAGGTATTCAATCTAATACCACTATGGAGATATTCATTTTAATTATTTAAAGGGATTTCTATTCTAATTAATGAAAGGGAAGGGCATGCTGAAAAGATAGTTTATCCCATTCTAGCACAAATAGGTAAGGGCAAGAAAGCATGAAGCTCTAGAAATGTGTCTCCTTTTTAGGAAGACATTTGCAGTAGATTAAAATTTTTTAGACTGTTAAAGCTAAATCAAGTGAAACACAATCTTAATTCCTACTTGCCATATTTGTCTTAACACACACACACACACACACACACACACACACACACAAAAAAAATTTAGCTAGCAGTACTGCTTTACCCTTCCAGAAACAAGAATTTCTGAGGTACCATGGTATGAAATCATCAAAGATATGCAAAAGTAGTATGATATTTAGCCCTGCATACTAGCATAAACACTATTGAAATTTTGAAATTTTGGTATTAGTGATAGTGGATGGAGAAGGGTTTATTCTGCGTGGGTGGAGGAACAAGGCCACATCTTTGATGTTTTGTGCAGAATGACTCTTCAACGTTTGGCTGTTGCCTGGATATGAAGACAAGGAGAGAACGAGAAAACTGAGCTGAAGATGATGCCTAGGTAGGAGCATGACTGACAGGCAGGATGATAATGTTGTCCATAGTGATTGAAAATGGAGGTGAAGGAGAGAGGAGGAGGAGTTTGGGAGGAAAAGTTTAAGAGCTCTGTTTTATACATTGTGAGCTTGATTTGACAGCTAGGCATCCATCCATTAGGAGAGGCTGGAAAGACAGGCCAAGGTTTCAGTTTGGACAGGAGTCAGTTCTTTAGTAGAGAAGTTAGATCTGCAAACTGTCACTTCAGAAATGGTCGCTGAATTCATGTTGGTGAACAAGGATGCTGAGGACAAGAGCTGGATGAAGAAGTGAAGAGAATCAAGGGAAGAGACCTGTTTATGCCCCTTATGGGTGAGGAAGAGACGTGCGAAAGGACAGAGTAACCATAGCTGAAGGTCAAGGGCAAATTATAGTTAAAAATACATGCAGAAGTACATGAAAATGATGATCTCTCACTAGGGAGGACATGAAGGACAAGTGTAACACTATTCTAAAGCTGATGAGTTGATAGACAATATAATTTAAAAAGACCCAAAAATAAAGCACTCTTGGCAGGTAGATACAGAGGGAACTTTGGGCCTGCTCAGAAGTAAGGGATTTTGGGAAAGTTATTTCTCAAAGCAATTGCTTTGTGCTCAAATTTGGAAGTTGTATACCTGCATGTTAGGCCCTTAGGAGAAAACAGAACCTTGCATGGAGAAGTGGGCTTGTGACGGATGACAGTCAGGCACCTGTCCAAGGAAAGGTTAATAAAAAGGAAAAAAAAGAAAAAAACTTTCATAAAAGAAAGTTGCCTTTTGAAACTATTAGGGAACATATGTTGTGTGAACAGGAAGTCACAGTAGAGCAATAATCCTGACAGCTGTGGAGAAACAGGAGTCTGCCGCAGGAATGAACGGCTCGAGACCTGACAAGAATGATGATGGATGCCCCGTTGGTAGTACACGAGGACAAGGCAGGAGACGTTTAAATTGGCTGAACCACAGGAACAACTTTGAGTTGGCATCACAGTCAGACAAATGAGGCCAGTCCTAATGGCGAGAGAAATGGGAGGGGGAGCTGGAGGAAGATGGCAGACGCGCCCCTCCTTTCCAAGGACGAGGCCTACATCGCCATCTCACCACGAGGTGGCTGCATTTCTCTGTGAACACCCAAGCCCTGAATGAAGCTGCATGCAAACCCTGAAGCACCCTGAAAATGAGAATGAGAGCGGTGAACACTTGCAGAATTTGGCCCATATCTTTCCAAGTGTCCAAATTGTTCTGAGGCCCTCTGTGAATAGCGCTGTGTGCTCAATGTCATGATGAAGTGTCAAGTCACTTGACAGGTCCTCACTAGTTTGTTGAGCCATGGTAGCTGTCTGTGTACCTGCTAATAGCTCATGGGAAATGTGAGGAAGTGTCACATAATTTAGCTCAAAACAAAGAGGTCAAAACATAATTTTCTCCTTGCATTTTCTGTGAACTAATAGCATGTGCATGGAGTATTGCTGAGGTTCAGCTGATTCATGGAAACTTGTCAAGTCATTCAAATTTATGAGTGTGGAATGTGTTTAGTGAGAGTTAAAGTGCAGTGCTTTTTAGAGACCTAGATCTGATTATTCAAGAACCACGTGTTAGGTTATTCTAAAGCAAGTATTTGATTAAATAAGTCAACAAGAATAATGGTCCCATGAAAAACTGACGAAAAGGCCATATTCTGCACTATTTTTTTTTTGCACATCCTCAGTTGACTTCAGCAGCATGGAACAAAAATTTGTTCCAAGGTGGTTGAGATGGGTATTTCTTCTTATCTGAACAGTGCTGACAATAGGAAGGATAAGAATATTTTGGATATAGTAGATCTAGATAAAATCTTCAACTCTGCTTTCTTCTGCTTTCTTCTCTGTTTTGCTCTCATCAGTATCACCCAAATTTCTAAGGGGACTGGAACTGACATTTTATTACACTGTCTAGTGATAAAGACTAAAGACTCTGGAATTGCCATTACTGATGTCATCTACAGACACTATCACTTTGGATGATAGTTTTTAAGACATTAGAATACTTCATTGACCTATTCCAGGGAAGATGATCATATTTCACAATGTGGTTTTCAGCACTAAGCCCCTCATGTTGTTATATTCTAGAAAGTCTCCAAGTCTTGATTATAAGAATTCAAAAAGTGGATACCCCACCTTCTAATACCTTCATTAGCAAATGTGTACCATTCTCTAATCCGATTTATCTAAGCGTGGGTTCTAAAAAATAAGATTTAATGATTTGCTTCTTCTTATCAGAAATCTCTTTCCATGTGAAGAACTTTCCATTTCCATCTCTACACAGACTTAGAGACAAGCTGCCCATCTGCCAGGTCTATTTTAATATTATTAGGATAAACTCATGAATTGAGATTAGAGGTCCTTACTAAAACAAAGACTTTGCTATATTAAATATTTAAGAACGAGAATCCCTGTATCCTTTACAAGTTGTCAGCGTGCTTCTTAGACCTCCATAATTTACACCATGAATAATTAGTAACAAAAATAATAAGCCATTAAAATAAACCCAAACATACTGGATTAGATTGTCTTTCTGTACTGATAATGGAATGACTTACATTCCTTCAGGTCTGCATCACGGTTTACACGAATCATTCTGCACAGAAAATACATTTGCATTTTAATTTCCACTTCCTGAGCTATCAGTTTGGAAACCTCATTTTACAAAACATTAGCCCAAGCAGAGTGATCCCTCAAACATTTCCTGGGAGCATCAGTAGTTTGACAGACTGTCTTTCAAATGCTGGATGTAGGGAAGACCACATTTATGCTGAGGTAGACTCTTATGCAGTAGCATAGAAGTGTACTTCTCTGTGTTGTGTCTCTGGCATCTACTGCCATTACGTGAACATGCTGTTTTCTGCTCAATTCTGGCAAAAAGTTTTTCTTCCTTCACATAGAGGCAGGGACTCTTTGTGGAAGGAATACAAAGAAGCCCTTAGGTACAAATTTGTGCTTTATTCATCTCTCTGCAACTTAGGTAAGTGGCTCATGGTGATTTTGATTCAATTGTGGTGCATATTTGGCACCTCTGAACCACGTCTTTTTTTCCAGTGCATCAAAACTGCTGGTGACAGAACATATCACTCCTTGGGGTTCTGTGCTTTCATGAAATGACAGCATCATCCTGGCATTTCCTTTAATGAGTTAAACACACCCAAAGCTCCACATGCCATCTTCCTATAGTGTGAGTAGCAGATCATACATAAATCATTCCTCCTACCATATCAGGCCACGGGCCAATTCTTGCTTTTCATGTTACAGAGCTACTCACCGGCATTGTCTGGCTGCCATGCAAGGCATTGATAGCTGCTTGGGCCTCTGCATGCGAAGAATATTTCACAAATGCACACCCTAGAAAAAGAAAAAGAAGAACATAAGAAAGGTTCCGTGGCTACCAATGACAGAACATTTAAATATTTTATCTTGTCCTCAGAACTGGTGATAGAGAAGGTAGTGCAGAAAGCATAACAAGCAAACTGGTTATTCCTTTCCAAAGTCCAGCCATAGGCAGTTCAAGGACTTCTTGAGGCAAAGCTAGATAGTTCCATGCTGCTTGCATATAATTTGGGTGGACACAAACTTAGAGAGAACCTTCTGAAACGACTTATCTTTTGACCTTTATAGCTTCCCATGTTAGC
This sequence comes from Lagopus leucura, assembly GCF_019238085.1. Classification (NCBI taxonomy): domain Eukaryota; kingdom Metazoa; phylum Chordata; class Aves; order Galliformes; family Phasianidae; genus Lagopus; species Lagopus leucura. The sequence goes on from NW_024962253.1 coordinate 2,054,014, forward strand.
ACTGCACAGTTTTATAATTTACTGTGTGAAAATGACTTTCCTTTTATTTGTATTAAACATACTGCGGAACACTCCTCTCTCCAGTGTTCTGGAAAAGAGTAAGGAAATGAACAAAAGCAGAAAGCTTCCCATTCCTGTTACAAGTCACCACAGGACAGCTGTAGGGAAGGCATTCAGCTTGTTTCAAATACACAAGGTATCTGTCTTATATCACTGCTTGGTAGAAGTCCACTACAGAGGCTGCTCAGATCTTGTCCTGGCTCCGAGCAGCTTTGGTCTGACAAAGCATGACATATCTTCTGATAAACAAATGAAAATGGAATAGATATGCATGTGATGACTGCCATCTTTCTACCACTGAAACCTGAATTATACAGTGAATATTATATCATAAGCTACTTTACCACGGCTTTCCTGTACACATCAGAGAAATGTGGGCAGTTCTCCTCTAGCCTACACTGCCATGTGAAGAATCTCACACTGTCTGAACTCTTACAAAAGATTCCAGGGCAGAAAGGTGCCTTTATGAATATATGCTAGAGTGCAGAAATGATCAACACTTCAAAGGGTCACATGCATCACAAGAGTGGGGGAAAGTATTGCTAACACTCTTAGCTACAAGCAAATTGACTCAAGAGGGAGGAATAGTAATTTCCATATGCTAAGGAGGATTTTGGAACAGATTGGAAGAGATCTGAGAAGTTCTGGCTTCCATCCCCTTTCATTACTATTAAAGACTCTTGAGCTTTTAATCAATTTGCAAAGCCCTAGTTGTTTCCCTGAAGGAGTGCAGAACACTCATGAGGGATGCCAGCCCTGACAACAGGACAGCTGTCCTTCATTTCCTTTGTAGAATCTTTAGAAGGTCAACAAACCATCACGGATCCATGCAGTGCATGGTGGGAACTGCAGCACTACAATACCTCACTTACAAAAGTAGAAGAATGAGCCCCGAAGGTGTCTATAATCATCACTATGAGCTGGCAGAAGTGGAATCAAAGAAAGCAATGATAGTCCCCTTCTAAAAAGAACAGATACGTATGCTACACATACAGTAGCTATCAGCTACTGGTTAGGATGCCTTCACTTTGCATTCCCTCATACCCCTGTGCTCAGACTGTATTTCAGGAGAAGCATAATGATTGTTGCTAATAGTAGGATCTAATTTACAAGGAGCTGAGAGGAGACAATCACAGGAAAATGAGATAGATAAACTTCAGCTAGAAACAATGGAGATCAATTATGACATAATCGCAGCCCAGCATTCCCAGGCTCCTGAGATTCTGTGCCTCCCTCTTCATTAATCAGAGATAATCCAGAATTAGGATGTTTAATTATTTGCACAGATTCTTTTGTACTTTATGCCTCTAAAAATAAGATGCTTATTAGCAAATATACAAAGGCATTCCAAAATCAGTTACCCACTGCATTTAGAGGAGAATTTTTGGCTACAGTGTTGCTGTCATGTTGAGGGCTTCACTCTCTTCAGGTGAAATTCACCTCTGTGCTGAGGAACCTAATGGATGAGTGGAGCTGGATAAAGGTGGGAATGAGGGGAGCAGGAGGCCTTTGTCTTGTTTAATGCCTTATATGCTAATGACAGTCCTCCATTGCTTTTTCCTACTGCTTCCTACTTGGGTTTTGAGACAGAAGGACAAATGAAAACTCAGTTTTCACATATGTATAATGTCAAAGAAACATTTTGTTCCCTTTGTGTGCTCAATCGGATGGCTTTTGTACACAACATGAAATGTGTACACAATTATCTCTCTGCCCTTTGTCACCAGGATTGTGCCCAGGATCTCATGAGCTGAGAATATGAGTCACAGCACTCCTCAAAACAATGGTGTCCTTGTGACAGGAGCAGTTCTGGAGTTAGAAGGGATTTTGACACGCAAAGAGATATATAACCAGGCTGAGCAGGGAGATACATGTGCACGGGTGTTGGGCTTTGTGGGCTTTTTTTTTGGTGAGTGTGTGTGTTTTTGTTTTTGTTTTTGTTTTTCTCTTTCTTTTTCTTTCCTTATTTCAAGATTATAAAGCTGGAAGGGCTGCTCTGACTATCTTGTCAGCTGTCCTGCAAGAACAGAGGAGACTGTAGAGTCAGGGCCTAAGGTATCATTGGAGAAGGTGTAAGACTCCACTTGCAGGACTTCTGGTGTAATGGGAAGTCTTTGCTTTCTGAGATACTAAAATAGACTACTGCTGAATTAGAAAATAAAAATAAATTATATGAGAAAACAATAAGGAGAGTATCCAGAAAGCAGCAACGCAGACACTATGGGTCCTGCTGGATTGTTAATCTGGATCTAATCTCACTGTGTCTTTCACACCTGTGGAATCCTGTGATCATGTATGCTGTTGAGCACTGTTGAGCTTTACTCAGATTGATGTAGGGAAGCTCATTCCTTTCCCACCTCTCCCAGCACAGACATTCTGCACTTCCTTCGGCAGAAAAATGCACTAATCCCCGTTTTCTGACACCTTGCATGCTTCAGCAGCAACTGTGTCTGTCTGGCCCTGGGTGACTGATGCAGATGTCCACAGGCCCTCACGGCTCCAGACATCCACCCATGGATTCAGGCAAGGCTGAAAGGGCTTTCTGGCTGTGACTGAGCTATGATGGTATTCTCTGGGAAGTTGAAATTCAAAGTAATGATTGCATCGAGGTATTTGGAGGGGTAGGAATTTCACCACAGGGATATATGGTGAAGATTCATATAATGGGTTTGCTAAGACCGGAGCATCTGATTGCTATCTGGTGCTTAGTTGATCTGCCTAAACTCAGTTTGGGTGGAATTTACACTTTATGGGCCTTGCCCAAAATAAATATCTCACAAGTGATATGTGTCACATTGGTTTCTAGCAGATGGAAGACATTACAGACTGGGAATAACTTTGTGGGAGTTGTGGCTTGCCTGACTGTCTCCTAAAATAAGGGCACTACCCTTAAGTTTTCTACAGGATTGAATGCTCTTTGTGTGTATGTATCTGTGCGTGTGTGTAAATTAGGAGCTTCACATTCTCAGTAAATAGCACCAGCAAATGGAAGCTGGAGCCTCTGTCAAGGCTCAGTATTGATTCTGAACAGTTCAGTGAAATCAAGCCTGAGACTGCAGCCTGCTAGCACTAGTAATTAAACTGGTTAGCAATATGGAGCTGCGACTCAGATTTGGACTTATAATGAAATTGTTTAAGAAAAAAAGAGAAAGAAAGAACAAGAATGAATACAAGTCTGTGGTTTGGATTTCCTTTGAAGCCTTTTTCTTACAGAGCTCACACATTATTTCCTTTATTATTACTCTGTTTAACTCCTTTGTCATTAGATTTTGTTCCGTACAAATCCAGGTAGAGGTGGATTTTTTTTGTTATTTTTTTTTTGGCTTTCACTCAATTCGCTGATTTCTTCAGTGACAGGAGTGCTGAAATATCTGCCACTGAGCAAGGGTTGGAGCTCTTCTTGGTGAACCAAGCCTTTGGGTCTCATGAAGTTAAAGTAGCGATAAAATTTAAGAAAGGTGTCCACAGTTTATTTTAAGCCACTTATATAAGGAAGATTGGGCTTTGCTGACTTACACCAAAATATTGCCCTATAATGCCAGAGTGAAATCATTTTGGGCCACCAGTGACTTTACAGAATAGCAATATTTTTCTCTAGTGTATCACTGTGATTTGGATTTCTTGCCTTTCCATTGCAAAAATATGCTGGTTGATTTTGTCACATGTCAAAATATCTAGTGAGATATGAACTGCATCAGCAAGAGTGGTCTCTTCCCTGGTGCTGCATGTTCCAGCACGGTTTATGATGTATTATAAGCAGATCAATATTTAATGGACACATTATACTGTCAAGAGAAGAGGGCTTCCTATTCAAATTGAAGTAACTTTGTCTAGAAAATGTCAGAGGAAAAAAAAATGACCCTCAGATTCAACAGAAAAGTCTCATCCTTCCACCAGGACTCTAGAAAAGATTCCTTGTACTGCCCAGGAACAGGAGATTCTAAAAGGTGGCAAAAAAAGGTATGCTTTGCAGTTAAGCATTGATGTATTTCAAACAGTAACTGCCTTTTGACTGTGTTGTTTACATCACATCCTGTACCCTCGCAATTTTGATTGCTGGTTGATGTATATCTGTGCAAAGACCAACTAAAGAAGAGGAAGACCTCGGACTGGTGCACGAGGAATAAGCAAAGACAATGGTGGAAAAAAGAACGAGCCTGTTCAATGGGGAAAGAAACTCCCAGCATTCCTGGGGCTGATGGGAAGAGCCTGTCTTAAGCACTTGTAAAGACACTGTTTTCAGAGGGAAGGCTCTGCCCTCTGAGGAAACAGAAATGGGCAACAGTGCACACATGGAAAGACAGCTTGTTGTGGAGGGGGATATCCTTACATGCAATTGGCTCTTTATTCTCACACATAAGCAGACAGAAAATAGAAAAAAATGGCCTCACTTGGCAAATATGACCCTTTCTAATATACGTTGTCCTTGCAGCCGTCTAGTAACTTTGTTGTGCCAGAGTATTATATATACACTAAGACCTAGTCTATCTTGAAGCTAAGAACACAGTGTGCCACGAGCCATCATCTTACCTTTGCTGTTTCCATCGGGTCCCCGAAGGATTGTGCACTCCTCAATGTTGCCAAATGCCTCGAATAGCCTGCGCACATCATCTTCTGACTGCTGCTTATTAAGCATGCCCACAAAGAGTTTTCTGTCTTCTGGAACAAAATAAAGAGATGCTTACCATATTTCAGAAGGGATTTGAAAGCCAAGATAGCTCAGTATCAAATGCAAAAGAAACAGTGAATTCATTGAGGTGACATATTTCAGAAGCTGTAAGTCATTTCAGGTGCTTGGCTCGAAACACCTTAATAACATCTGACTCTCAGTGAATACTTGAAAATAATTTGACAATTTCAATGAAAAAAAAAATCTCCCAAACCCAGAAACATCTAAAATGTTTTAACTGCTTCTTGAAACCTAGGCACCAAAGCCTTCCAAATTAGCTTTTTCTGATCAATTTTTTGCAGTAAGTGAAATGACAACATTGCTCAGACTGCCATCCAAGAGAAACGTGGATAAAGATAGCATACAGAAATAAAGTCCAATTGAAAAATAGCATAAGTTAGTAGCCTTCACAATACTAAATACATTGCAGGAAAAAAAAAAAAAAAGTTTAACATAAGCTGTTTTAAATAAGGATATATCAAAAGCCACGGTCTGTAAATCGAGATTTGTCATCCATATCCACTCAAAGGCATATACCTTTGAGTTTGGATTATTTTTTAAGTTCACTTAAAATAAGCCCAAAGTTTTTTGAAACATATAATTTTTCTTGAAACATGAAGTTAACTTATATGAATGCTAATATCTGAGGTAGCTTAAGAAAGGTGCTATTTCATGTCAAAGCAGGATGTGGTCTACTGGCAGATACTGTGTCTTGAATGAAGACTATTTATACTTGGACTTATATCAAGAATGGAGAGCTGCAGTCCACAACATAACACATTGAGAAAATGCCTGTGGAAACAAACCAGAACACTGAGTACTGAGTTGGTAGAAAGATCTCAGAGATCACTGGGTGATGCATCTGAGTCAGGTTTGTATTCAGAGATCACTACCATTACACCACGTAAGGAACAACAAAAAAAGAAATGTAGGTATTTTATGCCATGTATGTAAACAGGCCCTTTGCAACTGATTCATGAGCATCTCATTTATCATTCATTAAACGGTATGTAAATGAGTGATTCAAGGTTGTTTTTTTTTTTTTTTCCCAGAACACTTTACAGAGCAGATGTAACCAATTTGAATAAATATATGTAAATAAATAAATAAATAAATAAATAAATGCATTGGTTTATTTGTTTATTTATTTTTAAATGCATATATTAACCTAAGGCTGAACAAAACATTGGTTTGCAACAACTCTTTGCTGGCTGAGTAATTGAGTGATTTATGTCACTTTTGTTCACCAAGAAGTCATTGGTGTAGGCAATCTGTTCTGCTTCAACCAGTGTTTGGTCAAAATTCTCCTCTCCAAGATACACCTGCAAATTGGCAAATTACTCTACAGCCTTGGGCGAGGATAATTTTTCATGCAGTTGATATCTACTGAGGATATTAGGAGTTTTCAGTCCTGCAGTGGAGTTATCCATGTGAACCAAAAGTGTGCTACCCCAGAAAACGAGGAGATACGTTGCTTTCAGTAAGGCTACAGAAGTGATAGGAAAAATAGGTTAAGGAGGATATGTGTGTGTTACTGATGAAAGATAAAAAATAGGGCTACCCTTTCAATAGACATGTTAAAAACAAGAAATACGATTTATGTTGGATTTGATTAGCTACAGGGAGCTCAGTGTCTGCTGGCAGCATGAAGTTGAGGCCTTAATGATGCTTATCAGTGCTGTGTAGTCTATACTCACCTCAAAAGAAGATGCTTTGGACAACCAAAAGGTTCATTTTCTGGATGGATACATCCAGGAGGGAAAATGGTATTGGTGATTAGGCTCAATGAATGGATTGTGAACCACAGGAATTGCATCCGGGGAACTTGTAAAATCACAAGTTTTTTTTCCCCAAAAGCATACTTGTCAGATATTTTTTTTCCTCAGAATTTTTGGAAACGATTTGAGTAATTTCAATCCAGTAATGTCAAAGAATGAACTAAAAAGTTCGAAGATCCCTATAAGTCACGGTTCTTGTGGGCCTGAACAACCACTTTGTCTTCCCTGGGCCTGTGATGGACCAACGACATTTCTCAGTCAAGTAACCAAGCGGTGAAGAGACAGGCGTGAATTTTGCTTTAGATACATCTCCCCTACTTGACCTAACTACTGTTTTTATTTAATACCTTGCAGGTCCCAGTAGAAACCACTTTGCTAGGTGATTAAACTGATGTGCAAAAGAGAGGTTATAACACCTTAGAAAGGCAATAACTAAAGCTGAATGTGTGCTCTGGGGCTGCCTGTAGACTGGGTAAGGACAATGCCCAGGAAAAAGCCTGGCTCCAAAGATTGTCCAGATGACTGGGGAAAGCCCACCTGCAAAGTGAAAACAGCTGTCCTGGAAATGGGAGACACTTGAGGGAGGGAGGAAAGTTTCGGGAGAAAACTGGGAACTCTACGGCAAAAGGCTTTGCCTAAGAAGTCTGTGTCTAGTAAATACTTCCATCTCAGAGGAAGTGTCTGCTATACTGTACTTTACACAGCTTCCCCTGTTTTGAAATAAGCTGCATCAGCAAAAGCTCTCCTATAGCTGTGTAACTGTATTTTCACCAGGCTCTTTTGCTAATATAAATGTATCATTAAAAAAAATCACATCCTTCCTCGGTCAGCAGAACTCTCTAGTGTACAACTGGCCTGAAACTGCCTTGTCTGGCTTAGTTTATGCAAAGCTTAAACCAGGTGTGTTAGGAAACATTTAATTTTATGTTTTATTTTGTTTTATTTTAACCCTACTCTCCATATCTCTGCTGGACACTGAGAGGAGTGATGCCTGCCCCCACAGCCAGCTGGCAGAAGATGTGGTGCTTTTGGGAGCTGCACACAAGTGGCCATCAGACCACCATTAGAAGGCTTTGCTGAGGGTGAAGACTACCTTCCCCAGGCACTGTTGGTCCAGCTGCTCCAGAGGAGGTGACCTAAAGGGATCCCTCAAGGCCAGCCAGCGCTCAGCGCCATCTGAGCATCACCCTCAACGCAGTCTTCAAATCATCACCCTCTCTCCCTCCTGAAAAACTGTACCTTGGTTTGTCAGGGGAATCATCTGTCACATCTGCCGTGTCAGAAATCTACACAATCACACATTCGGCTGATAAAAAATGAGTCAGTTTAACTTCCTTTTTTTTTTCTTTTTTTTTTCTTTTTTTTTTTGTGTGTGTGTGTGTGGTGATGCTCTTTTAACAAAGTGCTGCATTTACCTTTCAGATCCCAGCTCAGCAGTGCATTTTAACAATGTCCCTTGAACATCTCAAGTGGGAAGAGAGGGAGAAAGGGGCAGCAGCTGGGACCATTCAGCACATTCCTGATCTTGGCTAATGAATTTATCCGCTAATGGGCTTGTGTGAACCTCTCACACCCCGAGTGCCCCCATGTGCTGCTCTGCCAAGGCCCAGACAAAAAGCCAACATGCTGTGCACTGTGGCAACTACTTCTGCTTTGTAAATGTGTCTGAGTAGGGTCATGAGGCTGCTGGTGTGAAATGAGGTGAGGATGGGCAGGAGTCAGCAGGACTTGTCTGAGCGCATGTGCACGCTGCAGATGCTCCCCACCAAACTTTTCCAGTGTCCTTGCTCAGACTGTGCTCAGACCATATTCAGACCAGTTTACGTACTACAGAAAACAGAGGTTTATGCTGTAGAGAAGCCTGAAGCAGTTACCTAATCAAGCTGCCTCCAAGCTCTGTAGGATGCAGGCCCACTCTTATAACACCAATGAATCCCAGACTTCTCCCTTTTTCAGCAAGAAACATACCAAACATATGTAATATCAGGGCCCTAAATTTTTCAAGTTAGTGAAGAAATCTCACTGGCCTCATAGGAGGGGCAGATGAAAGCAGTCTGAGCAGTCACTCTGCCCTGCAGTGCAAATGTTCAGTGGGATGTCCATGTAAGCCTCGTCTCCCCACATTTTTATTTCACTATTGTTAACCCCATTATTGGCCTTTCCCCATAACCTGAACCCATCATGTCTGGTTGACCCATGGAAATAAACACGGATGGTTACTTCTTTGTGCTATGGTTCTCTGAAAGGCCAAAATTTTTGCTGATTTGCCTCAAGACCCTAACAACGAGTGGCCTGAGACACTTCTATGATGTCAGAAATTAAGTTCATCTTAAGTTGACCCCCTTTTGTTATCTGTAAAGCACACTGACCAACGGAGCCAGCATTCCCTGATCCTCACAGGAAGAGAGATAGAGAAAGGCTTCAGTAATCATGGAATTTCAGGTGTGACCCCTTGATAACACTTCCAGTGCTCCCACAAAATGAGGTTTCTCTCTTTCTTTTGAAGCTTGCTCGAGTTGGGAAAAACAGGCTGCAAGATACAGTGGTGAAGAAATGTAACTTGTCAGAGAAATATAATGTGTCTATAAATCTCCCTAGCTGTATTTATACAAAGTCTCAACACCTTCCCCAGTGCAAATAGGGGTTAAATTATTCCCTGTTCTATTTGTATTTAAATGTTATGTTTTTATGATAAGCGTAAGGCAGAGGTGTCAGACAGGCCTGGGCGAAGGAGACGGCACGCGCGAAAGGTGAAATAATAGAGCATTGCAAACCAAGTGCCAAGAGGAGATGGGAAGGGGGACACGGGAGTGAGAGGGAGAAGGGGGAGGACAGTCACTAATTAAAGAGACAGAAGGGACAATGAGATGCAGGATGTTTGACCCTCTGCAGAGCAAAAGGACAAGAACAAGAATCATAGCAATTGTGAAGGGACTGTGGGAAAATTAGGGTAATTCACAGAGAGACATGACACAGGTTTGTGTTTATCCAGATAGCTCTTGCTAATGTATGTGTGTGCGTGGGGGTGCATTTAGATAAAAGCGTATAAATACACTTGTGTTCTCCTATTCCTCATGCAAAACAAAGAGGTTGAATCCTTGTATCAGAAAAGCATCAGCCAGCTTTACCATCAAGAACATTACATCCCAGGCCTTGGAAATAAAGAGACAGATCTACCACCTTTGTGGCCCAGACTAATCAAGAGGGTGAACCAGAAGATCACTATGGTCCCTTCTAACCATCAAACCTCTTATTCTAAAACATATGAGCATCTCTATTTTATCATGAGTTCATTGCCGGGCATCACAGACAGATTGTGTGTGTGTATCTCCATGCAAGAGCAAAACCTGCATTTGCCTACTTCTGTAGGGGAGTGTGTGTCTGCAAGGAGCACGGGATTCATCAGAGCGGTTCTTTGATATTAGTTAGTGCTTTTGGCTTTCTAGCATCAGGATCAGGTTGCTGTATGGCTTCATTTCAGAAAGTAGATACTAATTAATTCTTTTATTTGTATAACTAATAATTATTTGTCTGTAATGCCATTTCCCTCCTCACCAAATGTTACTTGTGCACACAGTGTGAGGGACCAGTTGTGGAGCCTCAGTCCAAGCACTGGGAAGGCCCTTTTAGGCTTATCTCCTTGGCACTATGAATGAACAAGTGAACTACCCAGAGACATTTACCCTGCAGGTGTGGGTAATAAGAAAACGCTGGTGAGTAGGACTGAGTGTCATATCTTCCAGAGAGGAAACAAAAGGCAAAGCAATCTTCCTTGACTGCTTTCATGATCAGTTCTTTGCCAGAGAGGAGAGAGTCAATGGCACTGAATGTCCATCAAGGAGATGTGGACAGATGATCATGCAGTAGAGGCAAAAACGTACCAACGCCAATTAGGAGGTACAGACAGGAGCCATTTCAGACAATTATGGAACTTCAGGCCAAGGAAGGAGCTACAGATCAGAGAGGTGAGCTGCATGCCCCTGAATCTATGGAAGTTTGGATTGAGGTCCAGCTCTGAACTTAACACTGCAGGCTCAAACCAGCGCTCAATCAGAATGTCTTGTTGCTCCCCTCAACCCACGCTAATCAGGTGGATCAATAGGCTAAAAGCAGGGCATTTCCTGGGGCCTGGGCTGCACACTCCTACTGCCATTTTCGCAGCAGTCCTACAGCTCTGTGATGATGATTACAGCCCTTTCCACAGGGGAAGCAATTACGAATTCTGTTGTAGCTAATTGTAAATTAGCTAATTATCTTCTCCGTGGTACCTTGCTGGAAAATACATGAACCTTGTAAAATGGAGGTGTTTCAAAAATTAGGACAGGGATAAAAAACAACAACCAAAAACCCAACCTACTCTGGAAATAACAAAACCCTACTGCTACCTAACTCTGAACAATAGCAACCAGATCCTCATTCCTCTTGCATGGGCTTCTATTTCCCCCCTTTTTCACTCCCCTCCCCGTATCCAACAACACCCACAAGGAGCTAATTCTGCTGCCGGCTTTAAAATGTTTGCTGAGTTCACCTGTTCCTCGCAGCTGGGTGTTTTGGGGCATCCCTAATCACATCTTAGCAGGAGTGATTTCTTTGTGCTGATCTTTTCCCCTCCTCCCTCCCTGGTTTGGTTTTACTTAACAGATTCTTTATATCCCATTCGTTAGCAGATATGATTGCACAGCTGCCGGTCTCTGACTGCTGGAGACAGAGGCTTTGAGACACCCGGGCTAGAGAGAATAACAGCTAATGTGAACAGCTGTGTGATGGGGACAAGCGCAAATGAATATAAGCCCAGGTGTGGGAACATAATTCTCCTGCACAAAGAAGGAAGCTTCATCCCTCAGGTGCATTACTCTCTACTGTTGCATCTGAAGTTTGAAGAGTTTCTATTGTTTAATTGCATGGCTCTATTCTGGGCCTTGACTTGGATGTGGATCCTGCACATAGAGTGAAAGAACAGCTGTATGAGAGGTGGCAGGTCTGACTCAAGTGCTGCCTCTTTCCATGGCCAATCATAGATGCCTAGGAAAAAGGGTAAGAACAGGATAAGCAATTTTGATAATCCCCCAAAATATTCTCCCAGATTCCAGCATTCTGCAGTTTAGATACTTCTGGAGCCTCAAGCTGTGTTTTTGTATACAACAGCTCTCAAACTGTCTTTCTTAGATATAATTGTTCATTGGGATTTGAACCCAAGAGAACTATGAGCGTCCATGGCATTCTGCAGCAAGATGTTCTGCAGCTTAATCATGCACTGTGTTATGAACTGCTTCCTTTTGTTTACTTTGAACATGCCACAGAGTGGTTTCCAGTGACAGACCCTTGTTCTTGTTTTGAGTGCAAATCACTCCAGTCTCAGTTATGGAAGAGTAGGCTCATGAGAATCTGTAAGAACTTGGCCAAAGTTCCCATCTGTACATTTCAGACTGGAATCTGGGATTCATTTCAAACTCTGCTATGGATATTATGGAAAGCAAAATCACTTTTCCTACTGTATGGTTTGTTATTCCTTGTACTAGCAAGATGGATAACTGTGTAGTTACTGTTAAGAAACATTTATAATACAACTCTTGCAAGGACAGCAGCATCAGTGGGAATTCAGCACATATAACTACCCAATGAAAGGGCAGCCTCAGTTTCCCCATCTGTAAAAAGAATAGACTACTGTTTACATTGGGCACTAAAGTTCTTCAGTGTTTGACATGAGCCAGAAAGTTCTAGTTTTTCTAGCCAAAAAGTTGCTTGACATGAGCAAGCAGTTCTAGCAATAACAGTGAATGGCATCTGACAAACTGGAGGTCAGATTTATGGCTGAACCCTCTGATGGTGTCTATCAGAGTAAAGGGGCTTAATATTTCCCCAATTGCACGTTCATGCAAGAGAAAGGGGTAAATAGGCTTGGTTCTGAAAGGGAATTACTGCTTTTGAAAATGACAATGAACACGGATCTTGAATTGGTCTTCTGGGAAGAAATTTTTAAGCCCTGCAATGGCAAGATCCCTGAACACACTGTCACAGTGATGATCTGGGTGCATCTGTCCAAGAGAACACAGATGATGACTGCTGTTGGCCCCATAAGTAACTGGAAAGAAACTAAATACACACCAACAAGTGAGCCCAAATTCTAAGGTTATGTTTTCAAATTAAACGTGTTGGGACCGATTCTCTATTTTGAAGGCTCTCAATTGTCTTCCCCAAGCAGGAAGACCTACTTGACACTGTTGAAAGAGATTCTTGGTCTCCACTAGCTGCTAATCCACATCCAGAAATTGTTTAGCAGAGAGGGATATAAATAGTGACTAAAATGCCGATCTGGGACAAAAAAATAAAAATAAATTGAAGGAGATGGAGAAGAAAGTTCATATTGGAAGGCTGATAATTGTCTGGACTTTGTTGGCCTATACTCCTGTGCAGTACTCACTGTCTACTTGTAGAGAAGTTTCATCCAAGAGTACACCTACAGTCTTGTCTAGACAGCTCATATGAAAGCTCAGTCAGGCTTCCTCCATGTAGATACAAAATAAGTTATGGACAAAACCTGGGCAACAGGCCAAGCAAACCCTGCTATGAAGACATACTCTAAACAACTCTAACAGCAGAATCTCCTTGTACAACTGAGAATATTATAAACCCAAGACAGATATCAGCAGTTCAGACTTGCTGAACAGCACCACCATAACTGTCCATTGCTAAGGGATGCTATTCCCTGTGCAGATCTCAAATGACAGGTTTTATGGTGTTAGATATTGAGCTGGGAAAACAACTCACAACGACCCACTTTATTAGTAGCCCTTGCTTAGGAAATCTTATGGTGAGTGCAAGTCTAAGACCTGGTGTCGTGCAAAGCACAAAGACTCTGCTTGATTTGTGTCTGGCAGATCATAATTCTTCCAAGTTTATTCATCATCTGAAACACTCAGCTGGAATATTTCAGAGAATGATTCATGAGGCAGTGTTTTTTGGGAAAAGACTCAAGACTAAAAACCTGATCTTTCTAAATTCAATGTATAGCCAAGAACCCAGTTTCTCTTCTCCATCCCCAAACCAGAAGAATAACTGAATTCAAATCAGCCTTTCAATCATGAGAAAAAAAAAAAAAAAATTGGATCTATTTCCCTTGATATTGACATCTTGTGCTTACAGCTGACATTTCCCAGGAACATCTCTGGCCATGAGCTGGTGCACTGGAATATTCATGGGAGAAAAGCACCTAAGGAGACCTGGCATGGAAGTGTGGAGGCATGCAGCTGTGCTGTAACTAAGCTTTGCAGGATTTTCCATGATTGTCTGGGCTCCTAGCTCCTGAAAATCTATGGATTTCTACTGCACCATAAAACTTGAAGGATTTCTTGGAGAAGAATGAGGTAAAGGAGAAGCCTGTTGTACTATCAAGTGACACCTCAAACAAACACTGAATTACATCATGCTTTTACACTCATCTTTCAGGAACAGCTTAGATTTGAATACAACTCCTGCCGCCTTTGGTTCTGAAGAATTTAACACATCTTAATTCCTATGTGTAAAACATCGCCTTTTCACTCTGTGGCAACACTGGGCTGAGATTGAGCCTGAAGGGCCATTTGATTTTCACACTCATTCAGACCTAAGCTTAGAAGCTTCATGACAAACTCTGTAGGGTCAGTGGTGTCAAAGCTGGTATGTCAAGAAAATAAGTTTCAGTTCCTAAACTCATCCCACTGGTGACCTGTCAGGCTTTTAAAACCCCTTCCAGAAGCCCAGAGGGCCATGACATTATCCATGGTAGCACTCAAGCCCTGAGCATTGAGAGTTGTTGGAACAGCAAAGACATGGGCAGGAAGGGGGGGGGGCTGGGTGGGAAGGACATATTTTCTCTTGCAGGAGCTGTGACGACATTTCAGATCAAATTAAACTTCAGTTTTTAAAAGACTTCAGTGGAGGTAATTGAAACACTTCCTCACAATTGCCTGAACCTAAGTGTTATCTCTCTTTTCCTCTGTATATCATCCCTTTTCCCCCAAGCCTGAGACAGCCCTGCACGGCCACAGCCTCCTTAATATTAAAAACGGTGATTAAATGGGATTCGCCAAAAGACAAAGGGCTGAAAACCTGCCAATTGTTAATCCCTCTTTCGCTGTGCTTAAAAATTCCATTTCCTTCATTTGAAGAAAGGTGGGGGGGAAGAAAAGAGAATTATACGCCTATGTCTAATTTAAATTCTGGCGTCGCGGGTCCTGTTCCCTTCTCCCTCTCTTGACGTCTGAATATATTCCTTTATTACCATTATTACAGCTTTCTGATTGCATTAAAATTCATCCACACGCTTCTCTCCACATTCCACTTTTCTTTTGCCAGTTTTTTTGCTAATTCCCTTTTTCTCTCCCCCCTTCCCTCTCCACTTTCAAATTATACAGAATGTCATTAAAGATCTCCACAGAATGCCTCAACTTCTTTCTCTCTTGCTTTTATAAACTTGCTTGCTTCCTTCCTCTCTATCCCTTCATCTACAAACAAAGAAAATGAAGAAGGAGAGGCAAAAGAATACAATAATAATAAAGTAATCCAAGCAGCATGTCTCATAGGTCTCAGTAACACCTCTCCTACATCATACAGCTCCGGGCCTAATGCTCAATTCAGTTATGAAGCCATATTTCACAAGGAAGTTTTGTATATTATTTGTTTGACGCTTGTATCTGGAATCCACAGCTAAGATCAGAGTGGAGTGCACCAGGCTGTGTCCGTAAACATGAAAAGAGACAGTCCCGCCTGTGACTATAAGTAAAAAAATACGAAGGTTAGAAATAGAAATATAATTTCGCCCTGCTTTACTGAGCAAGAGATGAAGCCCTGTCAGATTTGCTTGTGGACGTGAGCAGAAGGGGTGTGAGGTGCATACAGGCTGCAAGAACGGAACTTAAATGAGATTTACCCATTGAATCCTTCAGACATCCCACCATCTGTAAGGAAGCCTTAACAGTGACGTTTTATCTCCAGAAGACAGACTACTTAAAGTGTATCTTTTCTTAAGCCTGTCCTGCTTTAGCTAGGTGGAAGCTTCAGACAAGGGATTTCGTAGGTAAAAATGAAGGTAAGAATTGGTCTCCTTCCCTATAATGAATACCATCTTCCTTACAGAGATTTACACTACAGCATGAGGGCATGACAATGACAGTGTGATCAGGTTGGGGTGATTCATCCCCCTTAATTTGTCCCTGTGAATTTTCTAGCCCAACTGGGATGAAGAAGCTGCTGTTGTTGAGCTTTCATTCATCCTCTTCAGTTCTTCCTAGGGTGCCAAAGTGGGTTTTGTTTCTTTTTTTATTTTTACTTTTTACTGTTACCCTCAATTACACTGATATAATGAAATGACTGAAACTGGATGAAAAATGGGATTTTCTTTCCATGGGAAATACTTAGGACTCAAAAACTGTGCTTCCACTTAGAATCAGAGAGGCCAAAGTTCTTGTGAAATGGAAATTTTTCATTTGTGAAATGTTAAAGGGTTTTGTCTCAGAGGAATAAAAGTCTTTGTCTTAATAACCTCAAAACATAAAATATATAAAGTAGCTGTGGTTTTCAGCTAGACAAAAGAAAGTATGTTTTCACACACTATATGAGTAAAGGAAAGTATTTCTGCCATGGGATGTTGTTGAAGGCAAAAGTCATAAATTGACTCCAAAAAGAATGAAGCAGATTAGTGGTGGCTGTGTCCACTCACTGCTACTAAACTTGAAGATCCAGATGCAAAATCTATCTTAGTCACTAAACTTACATCCGCTTGAAGCTGGAAGATATTAAGAGAAGGGTCACTTTTTATAAAATCCCTATCTTACTCTTTCTAATGAGCACTGATGGAGCAGAAGATGCTACACTAGAAAGCTTTTGCTCTAACCCAAAATGGAAATTTTTATGCTCTCAGTGATTTAATACAATACATACTTGAAACAAAATTAATCAAAAAGATTATGTTAAAATGACAAGTTTTTGCCTCCTGAAATGAGAACTTGATGCATTAATTTCAAAAAAAATGTACCCTGGCAAAAATCTCATTTAAACGGACCTGTTCCAGGAGAATGCTTTGCTTTTCACGAAACTACATTTGTCTATATAACCATTCCTTTGAAATGCTTTGGCCAACTCAAGAAATGATCTATGAATGGATCTGCTTCAGGATGGTGCCTAGCAGGATCAAGCCTGACTTATCCACATACTCATTTAGGCCATTACCCCAAGGTGTGCATGCAGTGTAGCATAATAATCCAAGTGATGCTGCACCAGTGCTTGAAATAAACATTGCGGATTCAAGGTTACAGCTTAAGCTTATTGAAGTTAATGAAAAAGAGTGGAATGGAACTTTGCAGGCTTTGGATTAGACCCTCAATTTGCTGAACTGCTGTTCAGTATGTTCCTCCCACTGCTGCTGGTATCAAACCTCCCGGGCAAAATCTTCCTGATGCAGAATGGAGTTTTTGCAGCTGTGTCAGAGGAGGTCTGGCGAGGACAGAAGGACAGCAGAGCCTGAGTGATGCCAGTAACACCTTTTGTGTGCTAGGGTCTGAGAATCTCTCTATATTTGCCTGTACATATTTTCCTGATTCTGCCTCTTTTCTTAATCTCCTTTTACCACTCCATTGCAACAACAAAAAAACTCTTCAAAATAGCCAGCACAGACAAAATTCTTCCTTCCTCTGAGCGGAGAGGAAGATTTTATTGCAAGACTTACCACACACCTTTTAAAACAGCAGCCCAGAGCATGGGTGATTCTATTCTGTCTGGAAAGGACCCAGAAGAATCAACAAGTCTGACTTCTGGCTCCACATAGGACAATCCAAACTCCAAACTCCTGAGTCTGACAGCATTGCCCAAACCTTGAACTCTGGCAGCTCAGGGTCATGCCCACTGCCCTGGGCAGGCTGTTCCATGCCCACTGCCCTCTGGTGCAGTGCCTTTCCCTAACCTCCAGCCCTCCCCTGGCACAGCTCCATGCTGTTCCCTCGGGCCCTGTCGCTGTCACACAGAGCAGAGCTCAGTGCTGCCCTCCGCTCCATGAGGAGCTGCATCTGCCATCAGGATCCCCTCAGTTCCTCCGCTCTGTGCCCAGCACACCCAAGGACTGTAGCTAAAATAAAACACAGTTTGCTATCCACAATTTCCTTTAGTGAAATCAGTAATCAGCACATGCCCAGTTGGAAGTAAAGCTCCCAACAAGAAGTTATCCACTGATACGGGATGCCCCTCAGCCCAATCTGAAGCCTCCCAAACACCTCCCTCATAGGAGAAGTGTTCCCCTCAGCATACAGAGCCAAAGATCTCTTATCTGGGGAAAGTGAGATTCCCTTGATAACGTTCCCGTGCAAACGTTTTATTGAAGATTATTTCTTCCACTTCCCCCTCCAACTCCCTCAACTTTCAACCCTGACTGGATCTAAATGCCACTGTCATTTCCATCTGCTGACAGAGCTCTTCAACTGCTGCACCGAATGGCATTCGCTAAAACTAACTAATAGAGGGAAATGAAGTTAACCTTTAAGAAAGGTGAAAACGAGCCGGGTGCTATGCCAGCAGTAAAGAACAGTTCATAAAGAGCCTCCTGCTGCAGAGGCAGTTTACTTCAGGCATTGGCCTTCCTGGTAGCTCTGTTAGCAGCTGTGTTTCAGGCTGGGCTTATCCAAGGGAGAGCATGGGACGTCAGTGCTCACACAGCCACTCCAGGTGAAAGCAGCAGGGGGCTGTGAGGATGATGATAATGGTGCTTCTGTGGGCCTGAGTGAAGGCTGGGCCTATGCAAGGTCTATACAGCTCTTGTCTCACAGGTCTGTAGGGACAGTCCTGTGATTCTGAGCTTTGGCTGCTGTCATCTGAACTCATAGCAAATTTACTTTGACCGCAGAGAACATGTACAATCAGTGGCTCACACCAGCTGAGCTTTTCTCCTCTATTTTTTTCCCTCACATCCTGGAAGATGAGGGTCTTCTTACTGAGTTTCCTCTTTTCAATACTCTTTAAAAAGTCTTTCACAGCTCACCTCAACAAGAACTACTAACTCTTACTGAATGGCTTTTCTTCTGCATTGTTAGGCGGTCCTTTACTCTCTGAAGAGGCATTATTGCAATTTTGGTTTCCTTCAGGTTTTATTCACTGTTCTCTAGGTGTTAGATGAAATCCTGGCCTTAAGCCACAACTTAATCCTGCCTGTGCCATTCCTATACTCAAACTTGTGACTCTGTACTCATGTGCAACTCATGAAGGAGAGCAATCAGCGATAGGAGATGGAGACAAAGAATTTCCATACAGTAACTGCGAGAGGATGAGCGTCTCTTAGTCTACACAGAATATGCATCTTAAAGGAAGGAACTCAATACCATACAAGTTTGGGTACCAGAAGAAGGAGATGGTAGAATAAGATAAATATTTAAGTAATTTTCTGTTGCCAGGGCTCTGCTTCATCTAATTTTAATTAGACTAGAGAGCCCGAAGGATGTTTCTACTACCACCACCTTTATTAACGACAACTAGCAATAAAGGATTGAGTCCACATGAAGCTGGTACGCTGATATCCTGTTTTCAGTCAATGTTCTCCTCTGAGTTTATACAAGATGCGTCTCTGTACAGGAGGGGACTGAGAGGGGTGTTTTGTTTTTCCCCTTGGCCATCACTGACCATACTATTTTCTTTCTCTTGCCATGGGAAATTGTCCATGTTGAAAGTACTTGCATCAGAAAACTACACCTCTGGACCAAACGACCAGTAAGCATAAACCCCCAAAGATACCTGATGAAAGTTTTTAGTAGTTGTAAATCAACAGTATCTTACAATGATGGAATTATTTTCCCAGCTATGGCCAGATAAACAATTATAAATGCCCATTATGTCACTACTGCCTAGCGTAGTACCTGCAGATATTCATTCTCCAAATCAGGGCAAAATCTGAGTCACAAAAATGCCAGTTGCCAGCTACTGGAGCTTCACTGTCCATGTGGGAAAACTTAATCCCCAGTAAGCTTGTCTCCTCTCTGATTTCATCATCACTAATGTTTTTTGCCTAACAAGGATTTTTGGAGGTCTGGAGAAACAAAAGCTACACAGCTGATCTGAACCTGGCTCTAGTCCCTATTTACTGCAATGGTACTGTAGCTACGCTAAGGGGAGTTGTCTCTTCCCTTCATCAGTAGCAAGGACTCAGAGACGCAGGGAGAGGCAGGGAGTGAATGTGCTATTTTATAGCAAGCCTTTTCTTGAGCTTGAGAGCTCACAGTGCTAATATTTCCCACTTTTTTCCTCATTTCAGCCCTTTTTGTGTTTCATGTTTGGCCTTCGGCAGGCTGAGAGATGTGCTGACAAGTTGTAACTTTCACTCAGCTCTGCAAGGGCTTTGTTCTCTGTGTGCATGGCACAGGCTTGCTTCCTCTTTCGAAATGTGACAGCAAGTGATAACACTAACACCAGGAGCCAGCACATGGTCTCAGCACACTCTCTATGCTAAAGACCCTCTCCAGTGATCTGCAGCATCAGTCAGGAGGCAAAGATGGGAATCATGTGGGAAGAAGAACTAGGAACAGCAACACCATCTTTCTATCAAAATCCCCTTAACCCTGTTCTAGTCAGTAATTGCAGGGTTATCAACGAAAAAAGGTTTTTCAGTCATCTGTCTCTCCCACTGTGTACTGCAGATGCTTACGGAGCTGCTCCCAAAGCCCCTCCCACCCCATGGATGAGTCACCATGCTTCTGCATACTGCTTCTGGCTTACAGGTATCCCAGTAGGTTTCATTTTGGCTAAACTGTGCATCCTGGAGAGGAGTCAAGTCTTACTACGAAGACACCAGACACAGCAACTGGCAGCATAGGCTGCTTTGATGCGTATCCTCTTGTGACAAGAGCCTGATTCTGACTTCTCACTTCAACGTGTTTGGCATAGCATTCAAATTAGAAAAGTTTTGGAGAAAAGTTCAGTATCTCTCTGGCTGATTAAAGCACTTTTTGGTATATAAGCCTTCCCCCCATCCCCCAAGAAAAGACACTTCCATAAAGACTGAAGTTGCTTGGAGCACAGCTCTTTAACCTGGCCCTCTGAGGTATCTGTGTTCTCTTCAAAATCTTTTACAATTTCTAAAAGCTGCACACTGGGCTAGGATCAGTTTGTCAGTGCACTTCTCCACCAAAGCTACCTACTAAAAAGTCATCTTTGTCGCCCAGTTTCCTTATTTGTACAGCAAGAGGTCCTATTAGATGGTTTTACCCACCACCATGCTGGGAGCTAACGTTAACTTCCTCAGCCATGCTAACCACTTTTCTAGGTCATTGCCTAGGTACTTTTCTAGGTCACTGTCTTACGAGGTACAACCCCTAATTCCTTAGGTCTGGTTTTTAGCCTCATTCCTCCGTGAGTCAGCTTCAAGTTAGCTCTGTGAGAAGACGCACATATCACCTTAGTCAGCCAAAGCTCGTTCAGTGTGACCTAAGTGAGTCAGATGATTCTGTATCAGAGTCCTGCCCGTACAATTTTCCATTTTGTGTTATCCACAGATTTTATCAGCTGGGATATTTAATTCCTCTTCATTCATGACAGTGCTGACTATCATCAGTGCTGGTAGATCCGTGCAGAACTGTGCTACAAGCACTCTCACTCCATCACACTTTCTCTTTGACAACTGCATTTTGAGATTTGTCCATTACCCACTTCTTAATCCATTTAATGTCCGCTCTCTTGAATGCTGTACTCAGCAGGAACTACAAGAAAGTTCAAATTCTACAGATCCAACCTTTGCAGCTCATGATAGTTTCTACTGATAAGGAAAACTCTATCAGCCGGTTTTGCCAAGGAGAAGGTAAGATCTCAAGGACATACAGCCCTTCTCCTGCCTCCGCTGGCCTCTGGAATTGCTCTATTGCTCTTTCTCGGGTGCTCACACAGCAGGCCTTCAAATCTATTGCAACACTGGCATTTAAGGAATATTGTATCTTCCTAAATACTGGCAGTGTTCTCCAAGTATTGTCGCCGAAGATGGACACAATCCTCAATTGTGTCTATTCCTGACTTCTGGTAGTTACTGCCTATTGCTAATTGCTGGTTTACTCACAGGTTGTGTCTGCTATGTGTAGACTTTATCTTTGTAAATGTCCACTACTGTTCTTCACCATGTTGAGTCTCTTGCCATTATTACATCTGTAGGATGCTGGGTTGATAAAGCAACTAGGTGTGAGATCTGAAGGAAACCAGTCACTTAAGGAAAATAAAGTCACAATTCTGAAAAGTGTTTCATGCAAGAAGGGGACACAGGACAGTCTTTTCCCTTCCCTCACCTCAACATCTTTTTCCTGGGAGCAGAAGTAATTGTATCGAATACATTTGGAGATTTCCCTGCACAGTGAAGCAATGTAAGGCAATAGGATTCTTGTCATTTAGCTTCCCTGAGCATATCTATGAGCTAGAAACAAAGCCCAAGCCCCAGTTGGGATGACATTTATTTAGCATATGTAATGTTAACTGAAAGAAAGTCAGAGAGCATGCACTGAACCCTGCTTTGACTGCTCCACTGATTAACTATGGGTTTGCTCATTTATTTTTGGCCTATTCCAGCTGTCTTGTCCCAAACAGAGGAAAGTATGGCTCTGAATGATGCAGACCAGGGTGGTCGATCAGATGGTAAGCCCTTTTTTCTTTCAGGTAGTAGAATACATAGAAACTAGGATCCAGAGAATATAAGCATGAAGGATTTGATGCAGACTTTCTGAATTTGAACAAAGCCAATGAAAGGGTGCACATCAACAACCCACTCAAGAGTAAGATACAAGAGTGTGTTCCCTGCACCCTAGAGTTGCACCCTGGAGTACCCTAGAGAATAACCTACCAGTTACTCAGTCCAAATCTCTCTGTCCTCATCTACCCATCTGCAATTCAGGGGAATTTTAGCACTGGCTGATTGACATCTAATGCTAAAAAAACACACTGTCCCAGTTATAACAGCATAGAATGTAATAACACTGCTCTTACATATTCACTTAACTATTGCCGAAATCATAGCAAGTGGGTATGTTAGCCTCAATTCAGGCTTGGGGAAACTGACATATGGTGAATTTAAAGAGAAGCATGGTCTGGAATGGACTCCAGAATTGTGACTGTTGCCTTGCAGTGAAACCCAGCAGAATGCATGGTCTTCTCCTTTGGGTATGAATTTTTCTATGGTGCTTTCAGAGCACTACTCTATAATCCTGACACCAGAGAGTTCTGTACAGGCTGCTTAAATTGTATTAAAGCACAAGATTTGGAGTTCAGTTCACTCAGAAAATATGTGTGCTTGTCTGTATGTTTGCATATGGATGTGTGCAGCATGTGGGTGTGATTCCCTAAATACTAGGCGAAATGCCTATCACAGAGAATAGACCTTAAAAGGGGTTTCTGAGCTGTAAGTGAGAAACCAAAGCTGGAAAGAAAAAAGGCAGCCTTCCCACCACCACCAGCAACTCAAATTAAAAACGCAGTTTTGTGTATAAGAAACAGAAAGCTTTAGAAATACAAGGATAAATGACATTTGTTGTGAAATGCCTCCCCAGCTCCTGTCCCCAAGTGATAAGAAAACAAGCTGGAAGCTGGGGGTACTCAGGTTGGATTTCAGCAGCTGAAACATTTTCAGATTGAGCTTCATTCGGTGCTAGTTTGCGTTCCCCTATTACTGGCAGTGGACAAAGGTTCCTCTGCCACCACTCTCAAGCCCCTTGTATCACCTCTTGGTGCAAATGTAGACAGGCACTCACAGGCAGGCAGCTCTTTCTCACTTTGTTTTCCAGTGAACACTATAATCAAAATACCTCCCCACCCTCTACTTTCAGCAATGCCCCAGTGAGTGATGGCATGTCCATTTTTCAGGCTAGCACAGCTTTCCAGCAAGCAAAACTGCAGGAGGGCTTTGGGAGGAGGAGAAACTGCTCACCCCCAGGAGAGGGGGGCATACGGGACCTGGCCAGGACTTTCCATGGCTCTGGTTCATTTCATGGTGGATCAGAGAGCCAGACTGGCAGAGCTGCCAACATTGGGGGATCTGAAGTGGCTGACAGCTGTCAATCAGTGTTAGTGCAAGTGAGAGAGACCCATATGAAAGGTGCACCAGAAAGAGTGGTGGGTGCCTAGCACGTGCAGTGGAAAACAAACTGAAGTATTTAAAATGGTAGAGTGGGAGTACTTTTTCCCATGTCTTTGGTGGAGTTGAGGTCACTGCCTCATCTCCATTCCCATCACCCCATGAATTCTCAGAAATCTCTGCACAGAGCCAGATCCAGTCCAGCACTGAGTACTGCCTCAGAGGCGTTGAGGTGCTGGCAGGATTGGGCTGCTGCTGCTTCCTCACTGCTATTTGGGTGAGCGGCAAGGTAGGGAAGAGGGGATGATTGAAAGGAGAGAGGAGAGAAGAAGAAAGGGGGAAGAAAAGATAATAAGAAAGCCCCCACTGCCCTCTGCCATTGTGCTGTTCACTAGAAGGCTCCCTACAGAATTACGCTGTCGTGTTGCAGGAAAGCATGTAATAACTGAAAATACAGTGTCAAAAGGAATTTTTCAGGCTTTGACAGCTCATAAATTACAGTTGGTTGACTTCTTCCTAGGTCTAGATTTAAATTAATAGGTAGGCAGATATATATTTCTTTTGCTCCTTTCTCCTGAGCAGTAGCAGTTGTGGAAGTGACGCAGTTTCTCACATCTGTCTCCCCCTTCCCTCCCTTCTTTCCTTACAAGTAATCTCGCCCTGATGCAGCTCAGCTCAACTCACTCTCAAACCCAGTGTTTGGCAGAGTGATCCTTCCGACGCTGCCTCTCCCTAGCACACATTCTCTGAACCCCCAGTGGAGAAAGCAAAGGCAAAGAAATTCACTGTTCCCTATAGCAAAAGATGTATTTACAATATCAGGCCCTTTTAGGGGACATCTGGCAGAAAATAGTCGTAGGCAAGTAAAGGTCAGAGGTGCTTGGATGAACTGGTGATGGCTACTGCATCTGAAGTGAAAGTAAGTGAAAAGGTCTGCTAAACAAAATGAGATAAGATAGCCTTCAATGAACAAATATGCACTGCCCTTTCCATGAAATTGTAGATGTTCATATTCAGGTTGTAGTGAGAATAAAGGTAACTATGCGAATGGATAGCTGGGTAAGCAGACAGATGCATATAATGACAAACAGGAGATCATAGCTCCGGAAGGTAGTCACGTTCTTAGGAGGATTACACTTTTGCCTGCTTGAAATCCCTTGCAGATACTTCCATTTGGATGCCGCATTAGCCTGCATGGTAAGTCTGGCAGGCTCAGATGAGCAGTGCAAGGAGAAAGGGAAGTTTATACCTCACTTTCAGTACCCTAGTGAACAGGAATGGTGGCTCCATACTGTCAGCACAGCTCTGGAATTTGGTGCAGGTAGCTGGAATGCTGGAGATCTGTCATTCTTTTCTATCAAATAGTGATTAATTTACGAGTTTGGGACAGGACAACCTCAGGTCTGTCCATGTTGCTGCTCTGCAGTGATGAGCTCAGTCTGCACCAGTGACAGCTGTGAAATTCCTACAAGGCTGCGGATTGGCAACATGTAGGTAGTAAAATGCGTCAAGTGCTTTTGGGCCCTGTGCTTTGAAAAGATCTCTTGTAAACAGGGGAATGAAACAGGGGATATTAATAGTATTAATTCTTCCTGCTGCAAGTTGTAATCTGCAGCCACCTAAAAAGCTAAGGTGGTACTGGGCTGTGTGCTCAGCAGCTCCTTTGAAAGAGCAGCCCAGGATACGTTTGTGTTTGGGAGGGTGGTGATGACTCAGAGCTGGCAGCTGAACATTTCCCTCATTTTCCATAGTAACACAGCAAAAGGGAGTGAAAACTGCAGAACCAGAAGGAACATGGCTCCTGGCTGCCCTTATGGAGGTGTGTGAAGGGACAAGTGCAATAATCACACATCTGAACAGCTCAGAAGATCTTTTGCACTCTAGCTATGGTCGAATTAGTGCTGGCGATGAAGGGCCATCATGTTGTGCTGAAGAAATGGTTTCTAGTGAAGCACTGCAGGCTGTGGACTTAGTCACCATCAGCTCAGCACTTCCATGAGATGTCCTGGGTTGTGGGGCTGGGTGAGCTGAGACCTGTCTGAGCAGTGAAGGGCTCTGGAGGACATAAAGGAGCTGAGCAGGGGAAGGGCAGGATAGACAGGTGTTTCTTCTGCAGGGAGACCTCATGCGTGGTGACATGGGGATGTTTGTCACAGATCAACTCGGACACGAAATGGCCAGCTGCTGGGGTGAGTGCGTGGTATGATGAGAACTCCGGGTGCTTCCTGTGTTGGATCTGGTGCAATGACTGCAGCAGTGCGAGAGGAACAGAACCCAATTTCAGCCCATCCAGGAGGAAAATAATCTATTTAGTGTTTAGGGCTTCTCATTCTTCAGTTATGTGAGCCTCGTGTTTAACTGTTCTAAAGAAGGGTGCAGTTTAGGTATGCTAGTAGCTTGAATGGGGAAAATATTGAGAGAACTGGGGCAATTTGCTAGACTGGAGAGAATGATGAGAGTATAGCTGAAGCTGTGTATGCCAGCTCTGGCAAAGGGTGAAACACTCCTGGCTGTATTCTTGGAGGAGTGCAGCACATGGCTGCAGGCTCTACTAGTTTTACTGCAGGCTGTTAGAAAGCTGCATTTCCCAAATAGGACTCTGCTGTCTTGGAATGAAGAGTTAGGGGCTGTAGGTGCTTACATCCATTTGCTGTAACTCATTTCATGAAAACCTGTTCTGGGAAAAACATTTATTTGCAATGGATTGTTTAAAGGAATATCGAATACCTCAGCAATGGTGATCCTGAAATTTTTGGTGGAGATACATCATTTGCATTTTAGATGACAGTTCGTGCAGAGCTGGATCAGCCTTCCTTCAAGCCTCACAAATACCTGTATCAGCACACTTTCAATTGGAGTTGCTGGAAAAACAGTGTAATGGAGCTCCAAATAAGTCAACCATGCAGTCTGATGAACCCAATGAAGGCCCTTCTCCACAGCTTCTGGTCCACCATTCATCTGCAGATCACAGCAGTGGAAAACTGTGTTTGGCTAAGAGATACCCTTTCATAAAAAACTGCCCTGGTTTCCAGTCTGTGTCCTTTTGTCTTAATTTCAGCTCACAACTATTTCCCACAAGCCCTTGCTCCTGGCCCCTCGCTGGGACTATCTAATCTGCTCTGCCCCTACAGCCCTCTGCGCCTTGCTCTGATGAATACTTACTGCAGCCCCTTGCTTTATGATTTGCAAAACAGCATTTTGCAGAGGACATGAAGGCAGAAGTGACAGAAAAATAAGGCAACCTTTCAATCCATTTATCAAAGTCCTTGAAGTTCCCATTTCAAGGAAACAATCAGAAACAGGGAGCATAAAAATTGAATATGAAATCCACGGCATTTTAAATAAATGGAAAGGTTAAC
The DNA here is from genome assembly GCF_019238085.1 of Lagopus leucura. Classification (NCBI taxonomy): domain Eukaryota; kingdom Metazoa; phylum Chordata; class Aves; order Galliformes; family Phasianidae; genus Lagopus; species Lagopus leucura. The sequence goes on from NW_024962253.1 coordinate 2,080,936, forward strand.
AACAAAGCTGACTCCCCTTGATGATAATAAGAGAAAATCAGTCCCAAGACCTGTAGATCCCGGCTGGATCTTATTTATTAGGAAGAGCCAACTGAATGAACTGATAGAAGAGAAACACAAATATAATGTTTATTCATTTCCTGTTTCTGGTTTCTTAATTGAATGTTTTGCTTTGCAAAATGCAAAAAAAAAATGGTTCTAATATTATACTGTAGTCAAGCGAGACCCATTTAATCACACTCAATGGGTCAGAGTCTACATTAGGCCATGCGCTGTTGAGCTGCACCTGTATTCCCCTGGCAGAGGCATCATTTGCTGGCAAAGCTCATCCTGACATTGCTGAAGACTGAGCAGCACATACAAACCACTGCACCCTTTCTTGGAAATGGCAACAATTAATGGAACAACTAAGCAGGAACCTCACAATTGGACTTGGGAGCTAAGTCACAGCTGCTAATTTACTGCTGCCCATTAGACTATCTCCTGGCTAAGGAGAAGTTGTTTCCATGATAGTTGTTTGGCATAATTATTTTCAGGCATAGAAGCATTAAATAATAAAGCTCAAGAGGTGTGATTTTTGAGCTGAGATTTCACTTGTTTAGGTGTTTGCAGCACGTGTCATGATAATCTCTCAGCTTCTGGCTCAATGAACCAGTGGGACCTTGGGCATATTATCCCAAGTCTGTGAAACCTGCTTGATTCCCTACATCTTCTGGGAAGTCTGATGCAGTCTCTCTAAAAAGTGCTGGACAATGGGATCATAGGTCCCAGTTTTGCTCACCAGATGTTACACCTCTATACTGAAAACAGACATAAATGGAGCCAACTCACACCTTTCTTCCGAAAAAGAACTGTTTAAGTCCTATCACTGTCACCTCTGTGCCAGGAAATATGGAGAAGATCCTCCTGGATGCTATGCTAAGACAAATGGAAGACAGGAAGGTGATATGAGAGAATCAGCATGGCATCATCAAAGGCCAGTCCAGCTTGACCAACCTTGTGGCCTTTTATGATGATGTCACTGTGTCAGTGAACAAGGGAAAAGCCACTGATGTCATCTATCTGGACTTCAGCAAGGTCTTTGACAGGGTACTCCACACCATCCTTTTCTCCTAATTGGAAAGATATGGATTTGATGAGTGGACTGTTTGTTGGATGAAAAAGTGGCTGCAGAATTAAGTCCAGAGAGTGGTGGTCAATGGCTCCATGTCTGGATGGAGATCAGTGACAAGTGGTGTCCCACAGGGGTCAGTGTTGGGATGGATACTCTTTAATATCATGAGTGACATTGACAGTGGAGTCAAGTGCACCGCTAGCAAGCTTGCTGAGGACACCAAACTGTGGGATGCAATCAGCACACCGGAGGTCCAGAGGGACCTAGACAGTCTTGAGCAGTGGGCCCAGGAGAACCTCATGAAGTTCAACAGATCCAAACACAAGATCTCACCCTCACTACCAATACAAGTTGGGGGATGAACAGATAGAATGCAGGAAAGCACCTGGGTGTACTGGTGGATGGGAAGCTGGACATGAGTCAGCAACGTGACCTCGCAGCCCAGACAGCCAGCCGTATCCTGGGCTGCATCCAAAGCAGAGTGGCCAGCAGGGCAAGGGAGGGGATCCTGTCCCTCTGTGCTCTAGTAAGGCTCACCCGGAGCACTGTGTCTGGATGTGCAGTGCTCAGCACAGAAGAGATGTGGGCCTGTTGGAGCATGTTCAGAAGTGGGCCACAGAAATGATGTGAGGGATGGAACAGCTCCCTATGAGGACAGACTGAGAGAGCTGGAGAAGAGAAGGCTGTGAGGTAACCTGACAGCAACCTTTCAGAATCTGAAAGGGAGCTACAGGAAAGAAGGGGATAGATTCTTTAGCAGTGTCTGTGGTGACAGCACAAGGGGAAATGTCTTTAAGCTCGAAGAGGGTAGACTTAGGCTGTATGTTTGGAAAGTCTTCTACAGAGAGGATGGTGAGGCACTGGAATAGGTTGCCCAGAGACGTGTTTGATGTCCCATCCCTGGATACATTCATGGTGAGGCTGGGTGAAGCCAAGGGCAACTTGATCTAGCTGTGCATGTCCCTGCTCACTGTAAGGGAGTTGGACTATATGACCTTTAAAGGTCCCGACCAACCCTAAGGATTCTATGATTTTGTAGTTCTAAGTGTGAAGCAGAAAAATGATGAATAGAATTAACCTCCCCACAGGGGATTTGCAAAGAAGTCTACAGGGAACGTAAGCCTACTCCAGGAAGAGCTAAGTACCAAACTCAGACTTTGCAGAAAATCTCAAATGCTATTATTATTGTTTCATTTAATATATTATCACAGACTCAGAGCTGAGTGCCACCACCTTTTCCACTGGCTTGGATGGTGGTCTTCTGGAAAACAAATTGGAAGGATAAGTTTCTCTTTCCTTCTGTTTGGATAAACCACAGGTTCCTTTGATAACCTTCACCATTCACTTATTTCTCCCCTACTTACTGCCAGTGTCTGGGACCATGATGACTCATAGTGTTTAGTCCTTTGCACAGGAGTGTACACAGCACCCAGAGTTTCACAACTGACTGTTCACTTGTGATGGCCTCAGCCAGCAGCTAAAGACCACAAGAATGAAGGAGGCTGAGCTCTTTTTGAACATTTGGTTTCCAGGTTCTCTGACTGATGGAGATAGGATACTGAAGGTACATTAATGTGTCTGCTTTGTGCCTAAGCAGAGGACTAGTATGCCCAAAGCATTCAGTCTGATATCTCTCACCACCACAGATTGTTCTGGTTTCTTTTCCTATGTGTTTTATTATTATTATTATTATTTTATTTTTTTAATTCAGTGGTCCTCTGGGATGTTGAACCTGCATTAAGATCAGAGGCTGATGAGTTAAGGATACGGAGAATTAGTCTCAGCTGGATATCTCTGCAGAAGGCTACAGTAGGTTTTTATAGATTGTACGGTATTTCCAGCAAAATACTTTGAAATCAGAGAGCACCTTCTGTGTGAGGGATGGGGAACTCTTTACCGTCAAGGAGGCAGTGCAGAAAAGAAAGCAGGAAGCTTTTAACCCCTGTCAGTCATCTGTCTGCTTCTCAAACCAAGGCTCAGAAAATCTCCTCTTCTAGCTGATGGGATGCCTTTGCCATGACATAGCCCTGACAGCTCCTCACTCCCCCAGCATTGAAGTACTCAATTGCATGTTTTTGTGTCTGTGTGCATTTAAACCCAAGCAGTTTCAAGCAAAATCTGGTGCCACCTACTCAGCATTCCTTTGATAACCAAATAACACTGTCCCCCCTCAGCTTGTATTAAGGTCCTACCAACCCCCTACTTCCCCATCCTGAGTTGCAGAAGAAGTTATTTGTCTTGGCATGCAATGTAAAGAAGTTTTTTTCTGCTAGAAATCATTTCACAAGGACTAGCTGTTTCTGAGTCTTTGAGGAAGGCAAAATATCTATTGCACAGGATGAAAGCCAGCTTCTAATTCAGGAAAACTGGCAAGGAACTGGTTTAGTGTTAGGCTATCTTAAAACTGCCTTCTGTTTCTTCTAGAGCACCTGGTTCTTCTGAAAAACTTGATCCAAATCAGGCAACCAGATTCAATTTATGTCTTCTTTGTCCAATATTGCTTTAAAAATGGTATATAATGTGCCCACCTTCATTTTTCCTCTGATATGTTTTTTGCAACTTAACTTCACACACATGCTCAGAAAAAGTTGGAGGTAGTAGCTCCTGGGTTCTTGCCTAGCAAAGAAGAAGGTATCATTCAGTATCTGCATGCTAGGGAAACCTAAAGTCACAAACCTGTGCACATCATCTGGCATTAGATGCAAACAAACACTGAGTTTAGTGAAGCACGATTGAAGCAGGAAAAGAATAAATGGAAAGAAGGAAAGCAAGAGAAAGAGAAGAAGAAAAGCATGAATGTGCTGGGAAGAAAGCTTGCAGCATCCAGTCCTGCATTTCTCCTTAAGCGTAGGGCAAGAAACATGAAGGTATCTGTGGCTGATGAAGTGGACCTGCAGAGCCAGGTCAGAGTACGATGGATGCTTTAATCCCTTTGCTCATCTGCTCTTCCATTTAATTCAGAGTTAGTCTCTGCATAGGCTTAAAGCAAGTCCTAGAAAAGAGCAGGAGTTCCTGGAGTTGGCTGTGTAGAATACGTTATACCTTCCAGCAAAACTGGAAAACCTGCCTTCTTTCAAGAAAGTGAATAATAGGAAGAGTATTTTGGAACATAATGCAAGACCTTCCGTAGGCTGAGAATAAATTCAGGTGAGTCATTCATACAGCCTTTGTAACTTACTTTCTCAGTACATATGCATACAAATGTATGCATCCTGCACATACACATTCTGCCATCTTGCAAATGCAATGGAAGGGTTTCTGTGCTGCACCCTGGTTTCTGTTCAACAGATCTAGAACACTGCACCAGATGAAGGCAATTTTCCCCCTCAATCTCGTAGGGTCAAAACAAATTAGCATAGCCCTTCCCACCTCCCCTAAGGGCAGGATAGGGTGTAATGTAGCCAAGGACTGATCTTGCCATGCAGTATCATTGGGGGTGACACAGCTGAGCCCCTGATGAGATGTTTGCTGACATGTGTCAGCAAGGATCATGGCATGCTTCCCTACATGCCCAAGTGTATTCTGGGTATGCCAAAGGAGGCAGGGGGCTTGTAACATTTTGTAATATGGCATTTAAGACCAAAAGGAGTGAGCTGAGGCAGAACAAGACAAATTAATGTAGAATGACAACTGCCTTAAGGAGCATCAGATGTCCAGAGAAAATCAAAAGAATTCTTCTGCCAAATTCTCCCATGTAAATTTATATATATAAGTACATATTTATATATATATATATATATATACACACACTCACATATACATATATCTGTGTGTGAATATGCATATACATGCAGGTGCTAGTGGATAACATCTGCTGAATTAGGCAATTAGGCAAGGAATATGAATATACTTAGATATATATTATCTGTTTGCTTTCTCTATGTATGAGTTGAATGCATGTGATTACAAGTCACCTGTGTATATAGGTGTGTGAATGTGTAAATATTCTTTTCACTCTCTCATAGATCTCAGATACAAAAATTTTCTGAAGGTGACAAGTATGAATGCTATTAATAGCAAACATTAGAAAGAAAGCTTGTGTGTATGGATGTGGCAGCTATCTGGAGGTGTATTTATAAGAGATGGGAGAATTGAATGATGTGATTCAACTGCGTGTAAGAGGGAAATTAAGGAAGAAAATTTCTACTGAATGGCTTCTTGGCACTGAGTTCTCGAGACTGGAGAATTGTCTTAAAAGAAAGGAAGTGGAAATACCACAATTTGAGAACTTTAGACGCAATGCAACTAAAATGCACAATTATAGAATAGCTGAAATAGGCAGATAAGAACTGATAAATGCATATGGGTTTTGTGTTATCAAGTCTTGCTACTCTTTGAAGCTGATGTACAAGCACTGATATGCTTACAGACTTCAATATTGCAGAAGCCATCGCTGTTTGGCAGTAGGAAGGAAGTGTGGCATATTCAATATCTGTCTGTATCAAACAACTCAGTATTCATCTTCTTAATGAAATCATACTTCTGGAGTGATGCTGCAGCTTAAAACATGCCCATTTTTCTCTCTACGTATATAGACTGACCATTTAGATTGCCAGAACCAGTAGAGAGAACATTGTACAGTTAGAGGAGCACAACAAGCTATTCCTCTTATACTAGTGGACACATGTGTTGGCCAGCTGCACTGACCTCCAGGCTCCATGCTGCACTGCCAAGATGTCTGTTGAGTGCAATGGGAACAAAGACTCCTCACCCTCATATTGATGCCCACATCTGCAAACCTACAGATTGGTGTCCCAGTTTGGAGCTGTGTTACTGTTCAAACAAGCCATCTTTTGTTTCATCCTGCTTCTCCTGCCACGGTAAGGAATGTCATTAGGGGCTACAGAACAGGAATCAGCCTTTTAATATCACATCAGACATCTGAATCTGAGTACATCACTCCCACATCCCTTCACAGTCAACAGAGGTATTTGTGCCTCGACAGGCTGATTCATCCTATCAACAGTTATCTAAGAAAGGTCGAGCAAACTGCTGTGGGCAAATGCCTATCCCTTTCAACTAAGTATAAAGTAAGTTTGAGCAACTACTTTAGACTCGACAGTTAATATTCAGATGGCTAAATTTAAGAGAGCTGAATCTCACCAAGAACATATCAATTAAACACACATAATCTCTGATCCTTAACTGTGCCTGCAGGTGTGTTATGCTGGAAGTGGTACAGATATGTATCATAGTTTATCTGACCGATTGCAAACAACCAACACAGATGGAAAAACTGGTATTAAATAAGCACAGTAATTTTCTTTGTGATAAAATCTACAGAGGTAAAAAGAAATTCTCAAAATATGTGTCTTAATAACAGTATAAAGTTACTGATTGACAAACACATAATCTGCTTGTACGTCTCGTGTAAGAAGGAAAACAAGTCAAAAGGAACTGGGAAAAACAATTTGTGAAGTATTCCAGCACTAACGTAATATGCAAATGCTCTCTAAATAACAAATTTCTTAGACAAAGACCAAAAGCATTAAAAAATGTGGTGACAGCCGGTGAGACTTTACAGCTCCTGAGGTTTCAAGATATTTTGGAGAAATAATATTTTGCACATATGCAGCAGGTTTCACCTGAAGATCTCAAAGTACTTTGTAAATATATATGCGTTAATTAATCTTCACAGCAGCTCTATGAGGTAAGCACTGTAAATATAATTATCTTGATTTTACAGATGGTGAACTTGAGACTCAAAGCACTGAAATAGCTCCCCAAGTTCACACTGTGAATCAGCAACACCATAGTGACTGGAATCCAGCAGATTCACTGCCGCTTTTCTTCACTAATGCAGATGACAGAAAACCTTTTGCTTACAGTAAACATGGAGGAATGAGCTTCTTGGGGGCTTCACGCTTTCTTCTTGGTAAAAAATTTTCAATCCTTTGAGTAGGGGATATGATAAATGTATGTAGTGATATTTATTATTAAAATGTTCACTAGCATCTGCATTATTACCACTGGAGAACCACTATCAGTAGATGGTGTTTGTTAGCAGGTGAGATCCTATCTCTAGCATCTAGCATGGCTGGTTCTGGTGGCCACTTGCTGCTTAAAAGGACAATTTCCTTAATAAGCAGTTCTTAAGAAGGCTCAGGCAGCAATCACGCTCCCTGCACATCTTTTGTCTTCATTTAGTGTGACATTCCCATTGTATCTTGTAAATAATCTGTGGTTGTCCCCACTGGCAAGAAACACATTTTGATATAATGTCAGCCTGATCTGAAACTGAGAAAACCGAGCTTGCCATAAATGGGAGGGTCTTTCAAGCACCCACATCTGGACTGTTCAGCCTACTTTTACCTTAATAAAAAGTCAACCTGCTGATGGGTAAGGAGCAGTGTACAAAAGAGGACAACACATGGCAAATATGGGTGACAGTCAGTGCTAATGCTTTAGTGTAGTGGGCTGTCAGAGTCAAGGGGGTTCTACAGAGGCACTTGGTGGTATCTTTTCTTCTTAAAATAATAAAGGTACTGTGTAGGGCCATATATTTTGAAAGTATTACTTTGTCTCTCCCTGTATAAGCTAAGCATTTAAAGATGGACTTCTGTTTTCATTTACGTTCCTTCTGATTATTCCATTTGTTTCTGTTCTGCTCTACTCCGTTCCTTACAGGTGCCCATCTCCATTGGCTACCTCTGTTTATGGCAGTGATGCTCCAGCAGAATGTCTTGATGATTGTTTTTAGTGAAACTTGTGTATTATAGTATTTTCTACTGTCCTGAGATTCACAAAGATATTTTCAGCTGGTTAAATCCAGGCTGCATCCATGCACACAAGGACTGGGTGTCTGTCTGGAAGACTTGGAGGTTCACACTCTTTTTTATACTATTCATGTCAAACAGTGCCAGACTTCACCCAGTTTCCTCAGTAGATGGTTGTTCAACCTTCATAAGAATATTATTATAATTTCCTTCCTGATGTATCATAAAAAATAAAAAGAGAGCATCCCCCAAGCCACTGGAAAGGTAATTGGATTGTATAAGGGTCATCACATAGGGGCATTCTGGGTTGACATTGAAGGCCAGAGCTAGTTTCCATTTCAGTTTGGGAAGACATCTCCCCTGCAGCTCAGAGATGTCTGGATGCCAAATGGTCCCCAAGGCCTCTTCTGCAGGAGGCTGTGATGACCCCACACTCCGGCACCCCTCTAGACCTTTGTCCCTTTATTATGGAAGTCAGTGGGGCAGAACCTGTCTCCCTGCATTTCCTCCTTGACATCTAAAGATAAACCAAGGAGATGCTCAGTTTTCCAGAAAAGATTCAGATATGTCCCTCCTTCCTTGTAAATCCCTGGGTAAAGACATCAGTTGTGTGGGTAGTGAGCCCTGAGGACAGATGGTTGTGAGTTATTCAAAGCCAAATCCTGCCTTGGGCTCCCACCACACTGCCCACTTGAACATGTGCAGTCCTGGGCTCTCTTTTTCTTCTACCACATTTCAATTTTTTTATTTTAATATAGACTTAGTTTAAAATCCACCTCTCAGCTGTGCCTGCAGGGAGTTCCCAGCTGAGGCCAGTAACAGATGTGTGGGCACATCTGAAAGCAGGACGCATCCCTGAGCTCCCTTCCATTTGCTGTCCTATGGGGATGGACCTCAGCTGCTGGGCACAGCTCAGGATCCCTGAAGGCAGCACATACCCTCTTCACTCACTTCTCATTCTGGTAATATATTTAAAGGAGAGGAGAAGAGAGAAGAAAGAGAGAAAAAGCAAGAGAAGACTCCAAAGTCAGGTGGGAGATGCCTGCAAGCTCTGGATGCAATGCCACGTGATTCCTTCCTTGGCATTTCTTCCCTAAGTTTGAAAGATGCCCTGAGGTGGGTTACAATATCTGCATAGATTTACTGGTAAAGGGAAAATCACTCTATTGCACATATCCCTGTTGATTGCCACATTGTTATGGGAACCTGGGGAGTCTGTAAAGAAAAGAGTAAAAAAAAAGTAATGTAAAAAAATTATGAACAATAAATGCCATGCTGCATTTTCCAGGAAGCCCTGAAATAAGGATGTCTTAGAGAGGAGTAAAGTTGACACACATACACATGTCTGGATGTAGCAGACAACTCCAGACCTGCATCCCATTCTAATTACCACCCTTGTTTGCGTGTGTATCTGTTCGTGCAGATCCTTCAGAACATTTCAGTATAGTTTCACTTTCACATTGAATACCGATTATCTCAAGCAACTTAAAAGCTGCACAAGAGGGAAGAAGGGAAAAAGAACCCACAACACTCAAGCCTTTCAACAAAATGTGATCATATCCACCTCTTCTGGGGAGCATTTCATTGCTGTGAGTGTGCTGTTCAGGAAACATATAGGAATGGCCTTTGATACTTGTGACCTTCAGTGCTTACTGGCTATCAGGAAACACTGCTTTTGAACATGCTTCTTGCATGGGGTAAAGATGCCACAGGACCTTCCTAAAATCTTGTGTTCATTGTCTTGTGCCTCTCACTTGTGCAAAGAAGTGTGCCTGGAAGAAAACATTGGTTCACCTTTTTGCCCATTCTGGCTTTCCTTGGAGGACCCCTCATGCAGTTCTATTGTCCTCAGAACAGCTACTGAACTCCTGCAGTTTTCAGCTTGCCTGTTAAGGTTAAATCAGTGATTTGGGCTTTTGCTTTGTGTAATAATATCCAGTAACCACCACTACCTTCTGCGGCCTGAGCAGGATGCCTTGTTCTTTGCTTTGCAATTGCCATGCTGTATGTCTAGTCTTTACCTGGCTGCATTTTGGAAACTGAAAAGAGACCTCAGTGTGTTATTTCATGGTTGCACAAGTTGCCAGTCTTCAGGCTCTCTGATTAACTTCTACCCTCTCTGGGGAGAAATGGTCCTGCATAAGCAATGAGAAATGTCAGTGATGCAAAACCAGTATCTAAAACATCCCCACGAGCTCAAAAACAACAGCACAATTCATGGAAGAAAAATTCATTGAAAGCTACTGATACAAAGAAAGTACTTCTGGCTCAGGAAATCCCTGAGCTGCAGGAAGCTAGAAAATCATTGCTTTTGTAATTTTCCCTACACTTTATGATTGACTACGCTAGGAGATGAGATACGTGTGAAACAGATTGTTGATATGACTGGCTGTAATTGTTCTTATGTACTTATATTAAATTCCTGTGTTCCCTGGGAAGAGTGAACCAGTGCTTCTGAGAATGGGTGATCACAGCAGCACCCTGCAGAGAACTGTCCTCAGCAGAGTGTTTCACTGTGGCAAATTGTAGCCATCTCCTATGGCTGCAGCTTGCATTGGCTGCAACAAGGAATAGAAATGAGCCATACGCTTGGTGGGCCTAGGCAGATGCAAAACAGAATGATATTAGTAGTGGGGTAGGTAGAAGTGAAAGAAAATGGTTTTTTTTCTTTCTGGCATTCTCCTTCCAAGAGCTGCCCCAAAAGTTTCCGTGAAGAATCTTTACAGAGAAGATATCAGGCATTTAGATTGACACATGATGTCACAGAAATGTCTGCTTCCCAAGGAAAGTCTGAGGTCTATTTGCTTTAAAGAAATGAAAACTCAAAAGATCTTTGCAGCTGGAAGTGGAGAATAAATACCTATGTTGTAAGATTTTTTTTTTTTAATCAGTGGGAAAAAATAACCCAATTTACAAGATATAATATGTGCCTATGAACAATGAAGTTTGCTGCAAATTTGGAGAACAACTTTGTTAAATCAGTAGAAGGTCAGGATGCTATTCTTGATTTGTATCAGAATTTGCTTGAAAATCATTAGACAGAATGTTCTTTATGTGATCACTGATTTCATCAGCATGATCATAATGGAAACATTCGTAAATTAAAATGATATTAGAACTAGTTAATGTAGTACGGGTTAAGACCTTCCCTCTAAGCCTAGAAAGACATCTCTTGTTTTAGAAGTCCTCTTAATATTCATCAAGTTCTCAAGCACCAACTCAAATTGTATTTTCTAACACAAAGCACATGCTGGACACAAGGTTGCTTCAGGAAACAAGGAAATAGCCTCTTTTACAACCTTAATGTAGTCTTGGTTAATTAAGAAAAGTTGAAACCCAGCATTTGCAACGAGGAAGGTGGTTTAGATCAGGCAGGTGAGATGAAAGGTGGATAGAGGTGGAGATACTTGGACTGCTGACAGATCAGGATGCTGCACAGATTAGACTTGCATTTTGAATTCAATAACTAGTTACAGACATAGCACTGTAGACAACTACTAAGATAAGATACACTTCCACCAATTGTACATCTGTATGTCAAGAAGGACAAATGAAATTCTTGACAATCTCTTATAGGATACCAATTCAATTTAAAGTGCATGTCACAAGGCTGAGCTCAGTAGTAACAGGCTAAGGTAAATCTTGCCATTTTGATGTGCAGTCCCAGCTAATTTTTTCAATCTTTATATTTAATTTTCATAATACAGAATTTTCTGAGAATTCCCCTTTGGTAAACTCTTGGGCAAGCAGATGACAAGATGGGGGATAGAAGGATTCTGCCTTTTGTGTTGAGCTTTTTGACTCTAAGGATAAACACACAATTCACTGGCAGTCCAAAGCATCGCTAATTTGATATTAATTTATACAAATTTTTATTAAATATACTAATTTATATTAATTTGCACCGAAGATATGCTCCCTTGAATGATGCAACTGAAGAGGAAGAGTTGAGCCTTTTCACAAAAGAAACCACAGCACAGGCTCACAGCATGGATGAGATCCACAGCTTAATAGCTCAGAGATATTAGAGACAATAGGTTTGTTTCAAACCTTACTTTTGTTTCAAACTTTTCTGCTGACTTCAAATGGAGAGAACTGGGGAAGAACTCTGAGGCATAGCATCAATAAAATCACTGCAGATTCAATGTGGGAGAAAGAAGTTTCCTGGCTCTGACACAACTTATGCTCTAAAAGCAATATCCTAACTGCTAGCCATCACTCCAAGGTCTTCATTAAACACAAACTTGGCCAACCCGATCAAAGCCTTAAATTAATCAGCTGAGCTTGTTCCTCTGCTGGTGTAAAGTGGCATTACCTTTCTCAAAACCAGAAGCCTTACACCAATTCCAATCCATACAGAAAACTGTGAGTGTTGCTGATGTGTATTACTTGCTGTGCTCTACCCCTAGGGGACAGTATGTAAAGAGCAAGTGTGTGTTATTCTGCATTTTGATGTCCTGTGGAAGAATGACTGCTATGTAAGCCTGAGATCTTTCAGCTTCACGGTGACATTTTTTTTTTTAACTTCTATTTGAACATTACTTTGGAAAAATCTCAGTAACTTCTCCCTGTTCTTTCTGGGAATGAGTTAGAATCCAAAATATTTCAGTGGGGACACATGAATGCCTTCCACTTGGATGAAAGACAACTCCCATCTCACTCCTTCCAGATGAAAGCACTTTTCCTTCGGGTTTTCTCTTCCCACTCAATAGCTATTAGTTCCCACAGCCATGGAAAACTGAGGGAAAGGAAGTGGAAGCTGGCCTGAATGAACAACTTCAAGCCAGCTAGCTTGCATCAAATGTGGTCACTGGTGTGACACCAAAGCCCTCAGTGACCCTTTCCAGCATTCTCAAGAAGTTCTGCTAAGGGAGGGTAAGAGGATAGAACCTCTCTGATTGCAGCCATCAGTTGTGGGTTGGAAATGGCATCCCGAGTGCCAAATGTTGGAACCTTACTTTAATGTTTAATTTTGTGTTTAATTTTTAAAATTTGATTTGATCATTACCATAAACATTAAACAATATTTCCTGTTTAAATATGAATAGGCTGCATTATTTGATTGAAATGAGTGTTCAGATGGCTAATGCGTTTTATTACAGCCATAGAATTTTACTGTTATTTCCCCTCCAGCTGCTGCTGTTCCAGGGAACTTGAAGGGATTCAGTTTTCAATAGGATGGGCTCTATCCGATGGCATGGTGTGGTACACAAGCTTGCCAAGAAGAGTCTTTTTCAGCCTGGGGATACTGCTGCTGGTAGTTTTATAACACTGATGAGTGGCTGTTATGGTTCAATGTCCATACAGGGATCTCTGAAAGGCTCTTTACAGCCCATCTCCCTTCTACCTAACATCTCTTGTTTGCTATTGAAATGCCAGCTCCCATCTTTGGTTATCCTCTGATAACATCCTCTATCACTCAGTAATTGAATTTTTCAGACAAGCATCTCATTGTTTTCTCCCATGTTGCCCCTTCAAGCATGGTAGGAGATCCTTAAAGAGATCTGCATTCCCATCTCTGGATGTTCCCTGAAATTCCTCCAAAACCTGTCCCCCTTACTATGATGCTCTCGTTACAGTTTTGACAGCACTGAGACAGAAAGAGTTTTGAAACCACTTCACTGCTATGAAACTCTTTTTACAGTTTCCTCTACTCTCTTTTCCGTTTTTCTGTCCCCGTTTTCTCTCTCACTATCTCTAAGTTTTAGAAAGTTTGGAGCTTTTTATTGGCCCCTGTAAAAACACTTGCATGGTATCGTCCTTCCCCGTGACATGGATTTCCCAGTGCCATTTTAATTAGGATGAGATGGAAAACCAGAATTGCTTTTAGCAGAAAATGTCAAGATTTTGTACGTTATTTCAGTTCTGGACCATAACCTTTCACAAATGCTTGAGTTGACAACATCACCCTTCCCCCTCTGAAATTCCCATGAGCACAGGTGTTACAATAAGTCAGCAGCTCAGGTGTCTCTCATGACATAAGAATCTGGCTTGTAGGTGGAAGCACCCGCTGATGCAAAAAGTCCACCCTGAAAAATTCACCTCAGAAACCTGCCCAATAAGTTTCATCAAATCCTCTATTTTTGTGCCTGGTGTCTGTATCATGAAAAATTACCATTCTTTTGCTTGAAAAATTGTCTCTCTCAGCACTCATTAGCATGTGGATAATAACCACTTAAGAAAATAGCTTTCTGGCTATTTCAATACATCCAGACCAAATTTTTCTGGCAGAGAACAGTGGAAAATGGAAGTCAGTAGCAGCTCTTTCTGATTTCTACTTTTGTTAAACTAAAGGTGTGTTCCAGTTAATCCTCAGGAAGGATTATAATCAGGAAACAAATCCTTACTGTGAGGTTGTTCTGAAATTCTATCAGAAGAGATTAAACTTCTTTTAGTGACAATTCAAAACTCTTTAAGATGACAAGAAATTAGTTACAGGTCTTCAAATTCAGATTTCCTGAAGTTAAAGTGAGTTCCTCATTTCTTTTAAAGGAAGGGGAGTGTGATCCAAAGGGAGTCATTTTTCTCCCCTAAACTGTTATGTATGAACTTATTTAAAGTTAGCTGGCCAGACTCTACAAGAAATGTAGAGAGATACTGGTGAATTTCCATGACATGATTCATCCTCACCTGTCTTAGGAGTGCATTAAAGAACCTGTGGGAATACCTATATTCTTCTTTATTGACTGTCAAAACACACAGACAACAAGCTTGGAATAACTACCTAACCTTTAGAAGACAGACGGTAAGAGAGATGTACTCTACTCTGAGCAAATTGCCCCAGACTCTATGAAGAGAATAAGACCAGACGTCTGCCATTCTGACTTTGAGCCCTGGGTTCTGTTGTGATGTCAGGAGTGCCTATATCATTCCCTGGTAAATAAATAAACAAATAAACCCAAAAACAAATCATCAAGATCCACAATTTTTCCACTCATGTATTTTGCCATGTCTCTTTGATACCATTTTGATTGCTTTTGGATGTCGTAAAATACATACATTTTGGCACATCCCCCTTCTTTTGTCCACACACAGAAGCAAGTTCTGAGTAAGCAGAGAGAAGATGCAAGTGTCAGCATTATGAAGATGCCTCACAGCAAGCAGAGATGAAAAAGTCTTCTGAGGTTATGTGGTCCTCTAAATGCATGGGACATTCTCATGCAGAATATTCACCATTTTGCCTATCTTCATTTTAAGTTAAGATACATTTCTTTCCATTGAGGCCCACCTCCATGGTCCAAGAAAATTCACCATGAGGACCTTCTTCCATGTATCTAGTATAATTTCCCCTTTGATTGAATTTTGCCCAGACAAAAGGACTTTGCTATTTATTGTGTAAGATTAGTTACATGGCCTTCTAAACTGTCTTATTACAGAAGTCTGAACGCATTCAATCCAATATGTTTGCCACCCATGAAAACCACATATGTCCTTGAGCAACAGCAAATGCTTGCAGCAAAAACTACACAGCCTGCTGATTCTATGAAGGTATGGATGCTGATAATAAGCAAATGTGATCTATCGCACAAAGTGAGGGAAAAAAGCCAACAGAGCTGACATTCTATGAAGGCTTAAAGCAGGTATCTACCCATGAAGATATGCACTCCTTAAACAAGGCATTTTTGTAGCAGTTGTTGTTACAGCAGTGAGATGGTTACCTCACTGCAAGAGGGTCAAGCAGAGTAAATCTTACTTACTTTCCAGCAGTAAGACAGAGAATGTAGCCCACATGACTGTGCTACTGCTGTCTTCTAGACAGATATACACAATATGCACTTACACGGAACTCCACAGCAACAAAAGCAGGCCTTAATTGTATTTGATAATCAAATCTGCTGCTCCAGCCGGGTACTGTACAGCAGGCAATTCAGAGTGAACGTAACAAATAGGCTCAATTTTTTTTTAGCACTTTCCCTGATTTTCCCCTAAACTCAAAGCAAAATATAGGTTTGTATGATCCAGTGGGCATTCCCAGGGCCAAGATGTTTATATTAATAAAATAATTCTAGAAATGGGATTATGTTAATGGAAATCAGTCCCGCTTGCATTCTGAAACTGTCTTCTATTCCATCTTATGACTAATATTTGAAAAAGAGCAGATTTCCCTCTCCTTCTTCCCCTTCTCCTCTCTTCCTTCCTGCTTTCTCCCTGTGTCTATTACAAGGATTTTAATAGACATTCAAATTGTAACACTCAGCAGCCCATGAGAATCAATTTTTTTTTCTTTTCAGTTGCTAGTTACCATATTATTTTGTATAATTGTTGATGTCTGCTGTCTAAATTATCTCCCCCAAAAAAGTGATCACATACATGCTGAAAAATAAGAAAACCAATAATAATAACAAAAAAAATCTAACAACCCTTCACAACCCAGACACAACCTTGAGGGTAGGAAAACACTAAAAAAAGAGAAAATAACAGTAAAAAAAAAGAAGAAGAAGAAGCAGAAGAGCAGTCCTTCTAGCTAATTCATCTGCCCAGTAAGCGCGTGTGTGTGGTGGATCAGATAGGCTTGACGGCAGGTGATGGGGGTCGGGGCTTTGCACACACTCTGAAAGGGTTTTGATGATTGCAATTACTCACCCACGCTTTGACATAGCACACAATGAAAGACTACAATTAGACAACTATTATTCCTAAATGCTGATACCAACGATGTCCATACAAATGCATCTCACTTTGTCATTGCATTATTCATACTTGAGGTGCATTTGTGTATATGAGTCTGTGAAAAAAGAGGGATGGCAGTTGCTGTTTGTATTTGTGGCACTGTATAAATTATCCCGATTTATGCACACTGTCTCTGTAAATCTATATTTAAGCACACAGCATGCGCATTGTTTCTCTGCCTGTATCTGCAGTTACACACATGGAGATGTAGCAAGAGCCCTGGGATGGCACAGTGCAGCTCTCCTGGTCTGCAGGCAGATCCCACAGGGCTCAGGCTGACATTTCTGGGTTTGGGATGAAGCCCTGGACGGGACTGTGGAAGATGGGGATGCAAAGTCCGGTCCCTAGTTTGTGCCTTTTCAGGCTCTCTCATTGTTTGCACCTCATTTCCTTTTCACTGCCGTGTGCTAAGCAATGGATTCTGAATATGCTTTTGTTACAAAGAGATTTCCTTTAACTACAGGAGATTTTTTAAATTGGCAGAATATTAGGACAGAACATTTTTTAACTCATTTTTAAACTGGAATTCTTACCTCTGCTCAGCAGACACAACCCAGTGCTGTTTGGGATATAACTATTCTGGAATCATTAATTTCTAATAACTAATATTAATAACGCTTAATAATAAGAGAAGGTAATAGCTAGCAAGAATATCCAAAGTTGATTAATTTAATTTGGGCTACAGCAGTCTGACTGAAAATAAAAAAGAGCAACTGGACAGGGAATTAATTAAGAAAAGCTATCCCATGTTAAATGCACACTGTACCTTAATCTGAATGAACTTCTCTGTGTAGAGAGCCCTTTCGATTTATTTTATCCTACGGTATAGGGAATTCTAGTCAAATGTTGCCTAAAGGATTTAAAGCACCACTGGGACGGGGCTCTGTGCTTTGTGTGGGATTGGAGCTGCAGGATATGCCAGTACCTGCTTCAGCCCTTGCTCCTGTCTCAGCTGTGTGCAGAGCAGTTCTCGCTATAGATACAAGTGGGGCAATCACCAAACAGGTAATATATTATTAGATATATTTGGCCTGACTTGGGTGATGTGAAATCCAAAGGCACAAGCAAATTTACTCCAATCAATCATGTTTTTAATTGATTTACGATGGCGTCATCAGGATGAAAACATGTCTATAGCCCTGCATTACATGTATGCCTTCTGCCACTGAACATTTGTTTATGAACGGTTGTGGACTGCACTGAAAATTCCTCCCAAGAAAGTAAGTCACAATGAAATGAAATGCAAGTGTAACCATTAATGATAAAATCAAATAATAAGGCACAAAATAACACAAAACAAGAGTAATAAACCTTTCCAGAGAATTGCATCATTGTTAACGAAGCAAGTAATCAATAGACCATTGTTTGAAAGTGTTGCTGGTTGCATGACCGCTTAGATAGAGACTGAGTAACAGTGGCAGCCTGAAAAATGATGTGTACTGTAAGCAGCTACTGTGTGAGAATTGCTTAGGAATCATGGTCTGGGATATGGAGGTCTTTTGCTGATGACCACTCTACTGCTTTCTTAAAGAAGGCAACACTGCACTTGCTCAAGCAATCCCTTAAGTCCCAGTTTGTGATTTGCCAGCAGGAAATAGCAATATGAGTACTGAGCAGGTTGGGGCCTCAGGAAAGTACTCAGCTGAACTCTTTGTTCTGATGGCTGTGCTTTCACAGGTCCTTACTACAGCTAGAGAAGATGGACCAGGGGCAATGCAGGAAACCAAGGCCAGGGATGGAGCAAGAGCTGCAGCAGCTTGAGTGTCACTCACCCACAGGTGATGTGGAGGGAGAAGGAGGAGATCTGCAGTGGGAAACCAGCACTATCTTTCTTTCCCTTTGTCTGTTTGTGTGCTTTTCTGCTTCCCTTTCATCCAGCTGCTTGGTCCAGTACAGAGCTAACCTGACACAAATGCCTTTGGCCTGAGTGGTGGCACTTAGTTGTCTTGAGTCCCTGGGGCTTTCTTTTTTGGGAGGCTGAAGCTTGCAGGGAGTCTGGATTTTCCAGCCTGTGGGGTGGCCACACAGGGAGGCAGGTGGTGGGGCTTGTCGCCACTTGTAGGTGTCACACTGGAGCAGGGAGGGCAGGCATTAGCGTGGGCAGGGCTGGGCACCCTCCAGCACCGGGCAGCCGGGCCGAGAAGCTGCACTTTGCCTCCCGCCGCCTCTCAAGTTGTCCAGGCTCCCTTCATCTCCCCAGCAGGGTTTCCAGACACAGACATCCCTAAGACCTGACAAAGCAGTGACAGCCCTGTGACAGGGTGGACTAAAGCAGGGCAGAGCAGACAGAGGCATTTCAGCACCAGGGACATTTTAGCATCAGAAACATTCCGAAGCAGGCTGGTGCTGGAGGTCTGGGGAAATGCTGTGGTTTTGGTTTTGGTTTTGCAAAGTGAGATGCACCCAATGCAGCAGCACCCCGTGGCCTCTTGTCCCAGGCTAGGTGCTCTGTAGCCACACTCTGCTTTGACAGTGCTAGGAGCAGAGCGCTGTAAAACACCTGCCCACCCATCTAAAAATGTAACATGCTGTGTTTTACATGTGGATGTTTAACTGCATGTGAAACTCTGGCTGTGAGAGCCTGTGCCACAAAAGGAAACTTTCAGGACAAAAACCCCAGTGCTTGGGAAGTGAGCTTTGCTGACTGGGTCCTGTCTTCCAGATACATCTGGAAGCCACATGCCAGCAACAGCCCCTATTCCTCAAGTGGGGTAGATGTTTTCCTGTCTCAAGGAACCCTCTGCACTTTCCAAGATGGAAGGGAAGGAAAGGGAAGGAAAAAGGAAACCTGCCATTGACTGATTCGATCCCTGATCTGAAGCAGATTTTGGGCATCATGGTCAGAACCCCAGCACAATGCATTTTGTTTTGGAGATAAAGGTCCCGGCACCTAAGCCAGGTGTGTTCATCTTAGGTACAAGAGCAGCTCCACTGAGAGCACAGGAGTTAAGCTATGTATGTCTTTAAGCATCTGTCACATGAGCCTTTCTCTCCAGTGCACTTCTCATTCCCTTGGGCTTAATTTCAACTCCTTCCACTTTCTACTCTGTGGCCTCTGCTGCAAATTCAGGGAACCAGGGAGCTGATTTTTAAAAAATACTTTCTGCTTGAAATATTGCAAGTAAAGAGCAGATGAGAATATATATCAGTTAAATGCTTTTTTAAAGGCGTATATGACATGACACGACACACTGGATTCTAAAATTAAGTACAGTAGCAAGGAACCCCCAGCTGGAATTTCCTAAAATATGGCTTTCTTCCTCTGAAACCACTTTTAATTTTAAGTGCTGACTTTTCTGACCCAGAATAAAGTTACAGGCAATGTTTACTAGCCATCATGGAAGGGAATTGCTCCCTTATTGCATTCCAAGCGTGCAAGCCACTGAAAATCAATATAAAGAAGTAGGAAAGAAAGAATAAGAGCATGCCCACTCATCTCCCCCTCCACACGCACAGACAGACACATCCATAGACCTGTCTCTTTCCTCCCCACCATGACAGGTAATGGCCCTCTCTAACCTTAGAGGTTGGCAGTGAAGGAAGATGAAGTTTGTCACATTGTTCCAAGCAGTAAGTTGTACAGCTAGGTCACCTCCGATTTTTAGCTAGTCAGTCAAGGCTACATTTCCACGAGCAGCACACAGCTGCCTTTCCCAACAAATAGTGAAATGATGAATCCATGTCACAGCAGAGGACACCGTCTAAACTCCTGGTGCCTCCATCACTTTGGGAACATGATGGGAGATGACAAGGACATCAGATGGGGTGATGCAAGCCAGGAATCTCCATCACAGGGCTCCTTGCAGAGGTGGTGAGTGGCCAACCTCTGGACATTTCATAGGCACGGATAGCTGTGAAGAGGTGCAAGGTCACATTTGGAAGCTGCTTCTGCAGGGCAGGGTGCTGTGAGAAGGAAACTGATCACTACTTGACGCCAGAGCCTGGAGGCAGACAAGACACTGCAGTGATCCAGGAGATGTCTTCCAAACATCTTGCTTTCTCAGTGCAGTTCAGTGTCAAGGCAGGAGGGAGACGAGAAAAAGGAGGAATGACTCACTTGTCAATTCTGCTAAACTTTCTGCAGGAGGGCCATGCTGCTCTTAAAAGAGGTCAGATTTTGTCTTTGCTTACAGGGACCTGTTCGACTTCTGTGTGGCTTGCGGACCCATTTGCAAGAGAAACATGAGGTCCTGGGTGCTGTTTTGGGGTTTATTTGGCTGCTGCTCTTTCAACATAAATGCGGAGAGACAGGGCAAAAGCAAACCTCATTCTGTCTCTCTACAACATGCTCAATCTCAGGCTGAGCTCTTTCAGAACAGCACTGGTTTGTTGGAGGACTGGGAAGGGGTTTTATTCAATGGTTCGTGCATCAGCTTCAGGGTGAGCAGCAACAGTTGAATGCTGGTCACAATGGACCAAGAGCCCTTCCCTGAGCCATGTTCCTATAATAAACCAGAACTGGCAATGTTCAACTAAACGCTAAGGTAAGAGTGTCAAACAAATGATCATCTTTGTACCAGGGTAATGTGCACACAGACAAGCAACAGAGAATTCAGCTCTCAACTCTGGGAAACATATTTGCTATGATGCCAGTTCTCTCACTTTAATCACAGCCTTTCATTTTGCCCAATGTCTTTTTCTGGGACAGAGATGCTACTTGTTAGTTGTGCAAAGCCACAGAAGTGACTCTGCCATCTCAAGAGTCCTCATGCCACACAAACCTTTTCCCACTGGTAAGGAAAACCAAGTAGAAGACTGTGACAAGATGAAATCTTTGAGACTGGCAAGACTGCCCTATTCTGAGTGGCTCAGATCCCTTAAAATAAGTCCCAGGAAGTATCTCTAACTGATGCAGCTCCAGTCAGTCCTCAGCGGCTGCAGCCTTGCCTGCAGCTGACAACTTTATCACCTCCTTCTCTCCCCCTGCTCTCTCACTCGTCCTTTGGTGCACGGGGTATTCGGGGTGATGGCTTGTGCCAGTGTTAATGGGAATAACACTTGGAGACTGCTAGAGGGAATCAAGGCCTCTGTCTTCCCAGGCCATCACCACTTTGTGAGCTCTGGCTCTCACCTTTAATGTGGAGTCAGCTTTCTTGGCACATGGAGGATTCACCCTGTGGGATACTTTGCTGACTTTTCTCTTCACCTTGACTCAGACACACAATAGAAATAGCAGCTGTGGATTCCTATGGTTTCAGACCCTACCCTGTTTCAATTAGAGAGGCACATGGATCTGCAGAGGAGGCTTTCAAGGAGGATTTGTGGGTTTCTTTTTGAGTTTTAACACACAGAAAAAAAACAAGTACTGCAGTGAACTGCCTGCTTCTCCTGAGTACCTCCAAGCACCTGGCAAGCAGGCAGCAATGTTGCTGCTGTCCCTTGTCTGATGGAAAACACGGAGTGTGCTCCAAATGTGTTTTCATCCCTTCGCACCCATCAACACAGGCAAAATGTTTGCAAAAAAGAGTTTTCAAGATCTGTCCCCACAGTGAGTTGTCCCAGTGGAAGAACTTGTGGCAAAGGACATTGCTGAGACCATGGCAATGACGGGCAGGATGGGTGCTTCTGCATTCCCAGCCACTCCAACCTGGTAACCACCTGTTGCTATGCTGAGGTCACCCTGCCAACAGGAGGAGGTGTTCCTGGGGCAGTGAACAGCATCCTCCTAGGTCTGCGAGCATTTAATCAGCATCTCCCTGGCTTCCTGATCCAAGCCCTGCCTAATGCTTTCTCAGCCCAGCTTCATCTGGCTTCCTTTGGGGATCTGGGCAGAAGCTCTTTCAGCCCTTTCAACAGGGCTCCTACAGAGGAGATGGGAAGTAGATGGAAGACCAGTGACTGCCAGCAACTGAGCACAGCTTGTTGGGCATGTTGACACCAAGGAGCATTTGTTCTCAGGATGTCTCTGTGTCCTGGAAGGGCTCTCAGAAGCCCCCAGAAAGCACTCCTTTGCCTGAAAGGAAGAAAGCACTTCCACAGTTACTCAGAGATGCTCCTACTGCTGAAGCAAAAGCCTTCTTCCTGCCCTACTCCACTATTTCCTTCGCTAGGATAGAGAGAAATAGCATAGGTCACCTTCCTCAAGAAGCACCACACTTGCCTAGGAAGAGGAAGAGGTGGAGAAGCTGCAGTGAGGAGCGGCTAGGGTAAACTCAGAAAGTGTTTGAATAGCTGCGAAAATTAGTTGGGCACATTTAGTTGGTCCTTTTTTCCTTGTAAGGAATTGCCATGAAATTGTTCTAAAATAAATCAAACTAGCATCTTCCCTACACCATGCGCTACTTGGCTCCAGGGAAAGAGGGGTAGCGCATGCTAGAGGGTTGTGGCAGGGATGGGGCTTAGAAACCAATCAGGATTTTCACAGCATCTCAAGCTGTTTGAGGCCTTGCCCTCTGCTGTCATGTGCACGCCAGAGATTTTTTTCTTTCTTGTTCAATAAATCCCCTGTTTGCAAGACCTCGGGAGTGTACAAAAGTTTGAAAGTGACCGAAGTTCAAGCACAAGGCTCAGCAGGAGACAAATAAAAGGAACTTTAAATCTATTATTAAATAAGTGAAATCTCACAACATCTTTAGGTCTGACTTGCATTTTCTGAGCCCTTGAAGTTGCTAATAAAGACCAGCAAATGGCTTGAATTTTGATCCTCAGCTCTGGGGGAGGATCTGCTTTGCCTGATAATTCTTGGGAAAGCATCCAGAAATATATTTGTCAACATTTGGAGACTTTGGAAAATACTCCAAAGTTTCAACTTGGGGCAAGCCTCTACACAGTGCAAACATTGTTTTCGTATCTCTAACAGGGAGTCAGTGAAAAAGAGAAACAGAGCTTTAGGCAGAAACTTTGCAGAGAAATGGCAGAGCAGCTCATTCTCAAAGTACATTTTTCTATACTGATTATTTCTGTTGTTAACCACTGATTAAAAACCAAACAATTCTTCCACAAATTCTTTCAAATTACTCTATCTTACAGTCCGCGTTTTGAAATGGTCTAAATAAAATGCTTTGTCATCTCAACCTACAATATCTTGTAGGTCACTTTGATCTGCAGGTATTCAAAATACAGCTTCTAGTCAGAATTTTCACCCTCAAGGGCATGATAAACCTAAGCAAGAAGGGCTCCTGACCAAGTCTCAACACAAACCGACACCTATTTTCACTACAAATATCATAAGGACAATGTCGTAGAGCAATCATGGCCAAATGCAAACTCTGGAAGTCCATGAAATGACTCTCAGATTGTTGAAATATTTCACACATATTAATTAAACTTCAAATCTCCTGGCTGAAATCAGAATAGCAGAAATACTTCAAAACTAACTTTGAAGTTCTCCCGCTGGGAGCAGAAGGCTGGTCTACGTGTCCTCCAGAGGTCTATTCCCACCAAAATTACCTGATTTTGTTAAAACGGTGCAATGTTATCGTAACCTAGAAAATTGTTTGCGGAGACAGAAAGAGAAATTGGAAGCTTCTAACCACACACCACGTTATTCCTCAAGAGCCAGAGACTGAGTGTGACAGTCCTGACTTAGCATCCACAATCCCCATCTCTCAAATGCCAGACAATGCCCCCAACACGAGCCTGGGGACACGAGCTGTCTCTCCGCTAAACAGTTGCGTTACTTTCAGAGGAAGGAAAAGCATGAAGTGTTTGAAGGTCTCTCTGTCTAAGCAGATTTGCATGACCAGTTCTGTTAGCAATCACGCATCTCTGGCACGCCTGGGTAGTTAGACGCTCTTCAAAGATTTGCAGTGGGCAGTTTTAGCCATGCATCTTTTCATCTTTTATAGCTACACTCCTTATGTCGAAGCCATTAGCAATATCTCTAAACTCCCCTTCAATCATGTTTTACGGTGCCTGCTCAGTGCATTGAGATACCTTTTATGGTTGGGATGACACTTTCATTATAAGCTGCTGTTTTTGGTGCTTTATAACTTTCCCCCAAAATTACCTTTGGGGGCTGAAATTTTCTCACGTTTTCTTATTCACAGGCCAGCAGTGAATTTATTTAGAAAGTTGGAAGATAATCTCCTCATCTATTTTGGAGTTATCAGAAGTTAGAGGGAAAAAAAAAAAAAAGGAAATAGAGTATTTCAAGTATTACAAAAAAAAAAAAAAAAAAAAGAAAGCATTTTCACTCTTCTATAACGTGAAAATCCAGGGTGAATGTAGGCACCAAGAGACGCCTGTTTATTGTGATTAAATTTAGGTAAAGAAAAAGAATATTAAATACTATGACAAATTGCAGGACAGTCAGGTACAGTGCAGTCCTAATAGTAAGAGATGGAAAATGTATTTATGACTATTGGAGGCTGAAGGATCTTTGCTGCTGGCTTCAGCACTTTGAGTTTCCTGAGCTTTGTGCAATGAGCCCTTAACAGAGCATCAATAAATGCCTTTTGATTTCATAAAAGCCCAACAGTCATAGCTACTCAACAAATATATAGGCAAATAGGTATAGGCAAGTATATAGGCAGCTAAGGTATTTATCAACTGCTCTCAAGGTGTTTACTCACTTCCCAATATATGCTTTCCAGTAGTCACTGTATGGGCCTTTTTCTAGTTGTGCTTACTTCTCTTTTCAGGAAAAGAAAATGCAAACAGAATGTTTCCCCTCTCAGCACCTAAACCTCTTCTTTGGACATAATTTGCCTGTTTGTATGATGAAGGCTTTGGTGAAGACCTAAATGCTGTAAGAAAGAGGCTGTTGGGCAGGATGGGTGCCTATTTTCATATTAAGTGAGATCATTGACACAATAAACAGGTAGATATTATTATGGCTGCTGCAAGTCTACCTGTTTTTTTTTTTTTTTTTTAGGTATATATCAAGAGGAAAATAAATATGGAGACAGATTCAGTTTAGATTATACCCTATGGATCTGCTCCAGTGCTGGCTCCAGCCAGTGGGTCCCTTTTTCATTGGCCTTAATGGCTTTCCAATCAGGCTCTAGGGTCTGATTTTATGTTCAATGACCCGGCTGTTCATGATGAGTTTTCAGCAATTTCAGAGTAACTGGAGTTGCCAAATAGTTTTAGATATAAATGATTCACTTCTCTCATAATTTTAACAAAAGCAGCTCCACCTGCAGGCTCCCCAAAATTAGTGGGATTTAAGTACCTCCTGAAAAAGGGGTTACAAATGCTTGCTTGAGCTTTTATAATTTGCTTTAACCTTCTGTTAGGATTCTCCTGCACATTTCAACCTGTGCATGCCTTAAACAGCATCTCCTCCAGACTTGCAATAGCAGCTCTGTAACACAACTAAAATCAGAATTTTGAGTCTGATATTCTAATTTAGGGAGTTCCAAGCTATGGCACTTTTCAGCACAGTACTTAATCACTTTACTTAAATTTTCAGTGCAAAGAAATCAGAGCAAACACGCTCCCTGAAACACCAGGTAGGGCTGAATGGTCTCAGCATCTTGACCCACATGGAATGAAGCAAAAATCTTTCCACCCACGTCAGAGGTCACGAACAATATGGCAGTTTCTCTTTAAAAGGTGAGTTACTTCATCCTGCAGAATGATATGCTGTATTTAACGCTTCGTTTTAAGCTGTTTTGAGCTCAAATGAATATAAATACCCAATGGTCATTCTCTTTATTAAACTAGAGCTACACAAAGGACTAATAATCTGGTTGTCTTGTTGTTCAGTCTAATTATAGTAGGGAGTGTGAGGAATCCCATGTGCCTCCTAACTTTGGATGAAAACAATTAGTCTGCAGGTTTCTTCTTTTGGCTTTTATTATTGTCATTATTGCAATTAATAAACTTCATCTTCCACTGGCAGAGTCTACAGAAGCACACACTGCAAAACAGGGGGGGGGAAGGACAAATGAAGTATTCTGTCTTTTTCCTATGATTTCTGTCTTGCTTTTTGGATAAGATTTGTTTCGTATATCAGGGCAGTCAGCTCAAAGGCTGGATCCTGGCAAAGAACATTAGAACAAAATGCTCAAAAATATTTTGGTAATGGAGGCTGCTGTCAACATTTCTCAAGAACAGGTCAAGCGCAAACCTTGAAGAGGGGCCCCAGGGAGTGGTTTATAGTATGGACTGATACAGTAAACGCAATTTGTTTTAATTAAGGCAATGGGTTATTGCATAATTCACATTGCGCTGGCTGAAATGACCGCACCAGGCACTTTTGGAGAATTACAAGCCATTCTCATAAATTCCATTAACTGTAATGCAGCAAATGTTGCAGGAAACTGAGTTTCATCAAGAAACATAAATGCAATATTCCTACTCCTCTCAAGTATATACCAAAACTAATTCTGCAGTATAGCTGCAGCTTTTAGCTCCGACACATTATGAAGTACATTTTTTCGTGCACTTTTCCTGATATAACTAACAAACTTGCAAATACAATTAGCATTCAAAGCACCAAACCAAATACTCAAGAAACAACAAAAAGCCTGGTGCAAAGGATACGGCACATCACCAAGCCTAGTCAACCATGCGTGGTCTCTAGATTCATACTGGTCATTACACTGGTGTTCTGTGACCTACACAGAATCAACACAGTGTGATCTGGAAAAGCAGTGGCTATTTTTTAATTTAGGAGAAGGGGCTGTGCACAACCTGAGATGCTCTTGCTTTTCAGAGCAAGCACACAGGGTTGATTCACTCCAGTGTTGGCTTTTGTAATCTCAAATTTCATAGCTTTCAAAAAAGTGTGTGATTATGCAATTAAAAAGTGAGTCAGAATCTGTGAAACAAATACAATGGAACGGATTTAAATTAGGCCACCCTAATATTAGATTGACAAACTTTTTCATGGACTACTTTGCAATATTTACATTCTTTTAATGTCAGTAGTATATCTATCGTATAGTATATAGAGATGGTGAACTACTATATGTTTTATTAATAGAAAAGATTCCAGAGATGGAAAGATGCTGGGGATCTGTAAAAATAAATAAATAAATAAAAGTGATGTGATTGCATTGTTAAATATTTACTGTTTCAAACAAATCACTCAGTGCACTTCAGTAACTCCAGTACCACAAAAACTGCAAAAATCATGCACTTGAAAGAAAACAACAGAAAACATCGTACTATAATGGTGAGGTAATTAAAGAAAGAGGAAGAAGTGAAAGAAGAAAGATCTTGGATCAGCACTAGAATTCATGATTAGATGTAACCACACAGTGAAACACTGATAACCCCAGTAGATGTGGGCATCTGCCTCCGAACACTCTGTCTTAGAATTAACTCACTTAACACCAGCTACCTAAAACTCAGTTTTCTCAGACTGTTATCTAGAGTCTCTTTATAGGAAATTGCTATAGGTTAACAAAAGTTTATTTAAAATTTCAGGATAAAGTTTTAAAACAGGCAATGTGAGCCACTAATGCTGGCCAACAGAGAAATGAATCGGGAAGTGACCTTTTTTTTGTGCAAAGATGTAGCTAATGTTGTAGCAAAGCATGACTGATGTTGTAGGAAAGCTGCTTTTCTAAGGTAGGTAGTTGTGGAAACCTGCTGTTAACATTTTAAAATTTGACAGCCCTTAATGCTGACATCAGCCGGAAAGCTTTCAGAGTGTTTTATTTGCATGATCCTTAGATCATGGTGGCCAACTGGTTTGTTCTTAGCTGCACAGAGCCAGCAAGGCTCCTTTCCTGGTCTGCTGGTGGCAGAATAAAAAGCCACGAGGCATATGTCATGCTACCTGATTCACAATTTGTGAAACAAACCAGCAGAGCATGCTGAAGCCAAAATATCCACCTTCCCTGGCGTGCAGTTGCGTAGCCAGCACAGCCCCATCTGCCACTGGTACTCCATGGGCACACTCAGCCTGCTGCCAAGGGTGACTGGGTCACCCCAGAACCACCCCCAGGACCCTCCAGGGATCCAATCACACTAACAGATGGACAGATTGACTTCAACACACCTTTGAGGCTACCTCTGTCTAACACTGTGGTTCTCAACAGTGTACTCCAAGCAAAAATGATAGCATTTGCAATCTCTATTCAGCTTCAGTTTCCTCTTCCAACTGGTTAATGAAATAACTCTTCTTACTGTGCTTCTTCTTCTTCCTTCAGTGCCTGCCTTATCTATTTATTTTCTTCTCTGCTGGAGGACACAGACCTCTTCTCTGTTTGCATTTGGGCAATGCCGTGATCTCAATTTGAGGAGGGAGGAGAGGCAGATTTAGGTGCTGCCCAGCTAAAGAGGAATGTCAACTTATTATAAGTTGGTGGCTGTGCTCTTTCCTTCCCCTCCTACTCTGCTGTCTGTGATGTGATGTTATCAGTTTGCCTCCTGTTCTTTCTTTCGGAGCATCGTAAATATAACAGCAAGACGGAGCTGCTTTTGAGCAAAGTTCCTCACTGCATTATACATGAGTTTGGAAACAAGAGGAGTTTGTTCTGAATCCCATTTAGCCCTGTGAACTTTTGCAGGTGAATTTCAGGCCTATTTGGCTGGTTAAAGCTGAAGTTTGAATTATGGAAACAACAGGGGGGCACGTTGGATCTCTTCTGCCAGAAAGGCTGAGAGAGACAGCATTTTATTTTCAGCCTTATTAAAACTTCTCTATAGAGAGGAAGTCGATCTTTTCAATTGCTCTTAATCTCCAGAGACATCTCCCACTGATCCCTAAAATGCCGAACTTGCAATCCTGGAGCAGTTTTTAACCTGCAGTCCTGGAACCTTTCTGAATCTTCCAGTCCTTCTTAAATGCATCTCCTTTTGCCAATTATCCAGTAGTAGCTGAATACAGCCAAAGCATACTATGGTGTTAATTTGCACAAAGACTGTAATTGTTGTCTACATACTTGTGCAATCACCTCTGCCAATCTATGCTCAGTGCTGGATGCTGGGCATTTCATAGGGATGCTGCAGCATGAATCTGAAATGTGAATTGCAATGATTCACCCTCAGATACAGGGCTTGTCTTGCCTGACTCCAAGAATTTGATTCAGCCTGCACACACCTACTTCAGATGGGTGTTTTTGTGCATATCTCCTTTGGACAAACAGCTTCATTTTTTTGCAGCTGGCTCTTCGTTTTGACAGATAGATGAGCCACATGTTCTGCACAAGGTGCCCTGTTTGTCTGCAAACTGTTGTCTGGGCATCACTCCTTTAGCCTAGGCAGGTGGTCTGGTGTCAAAAGAAAGGGGCAGAAGGAGAAAGCAACAGCATTCTGGGAGAGGCTGGCAACTAGCAGGAACCATGGCAGATGGAGGGGAATCCTCCAAGGCAGAAACTCTACCAGGAAGTGGGGAAGAGAAGAAGGAGGATGCATGTCAGTATCCAAATCAAAATGAGTTTTATGAAGACAAAAGACAACACCCCATCCAGAAATCTGAAGGCATCAGCTGAGTTTTACCTGTGCTTTTAACATGTGCCATTTAAAGATGATGCATGTAAGATGAGCAGCCTTTGTTTTCAGAGACTAGCTGCCTTCATTCCCTGGCCTGGAGTGATTCTTTATCTCAATTGCCAGCTTTGCATGTCATTCAGTTCAACTTAATCATAAGGACCCACAAATTAAGAGATTTCAGGCTGGGGAATTTGTCTTACAAACCCTTGCACATCAGCAAATAGGATTTTCTTGCACTTCCACATGGACTTAACAAAGACATTTGCTCTCAGTTTACTGAATTTACATAGTGCAATTTGAACATTTCACAGTGCTATTTGTGTGAGGATCCTTTTCAAGTCAAAGAGCTCAGATGGCATATATGAATGGATAGGGATTAGTACTGCAAATACTAGATGCATCCAGGTTGGAAAGCTCATAACTTAATGGTCAAGGAATTAAACCAGATTCAGAGTTAATATCCTCAGCTGATTTGAATGGCTAGAAATCTTGCAGAGATACAGGTTATGCATAGAGCAGCATTAACAGAATTGTACTTATAATAATTATTAATTCTCTACCTAACTAATGTTAGGATATTAGGTTGTTAAACTGAGTTATTATGAAGAATTCACCACAAGTGCTGCATATATTCTCAGATTTCAATACATCTTTTTCAGTGCAGCCCAGTACATACGGTATACCGAATGGGGGAAAAAATTGAGAATGGGGTAAAACCTGAGAACAATGTGAACCAGGACTCAGTTGCTTCTCTGTAGTCATCAAACAATACGGACCTTTAATAATATATGGAAATCCAAACATATCTGGAAAAGCTAGCTGAGTTCTTCATTATTTTTATTTTTTTGTCAGTTGTTACATTCAATAGAGAAAAGAGCTACGTGTGATCATTTAAATAATACATGATTTTGGATTGAGGAACACTGAGTAGTCTCAGCTAAAAATACTGCCTGTTTCTGAGCAAATGTTTGATCTTGGGTCAAAGAGCAGTAGTTGGTGAATTCTTGTTTCAAAGTAATATTTAAATTTTTATCTAAAGCTTGACCTAATTTCTAAAAGGGCACAAATGGGTTAAATAACCCCCACATTAAACACAAACGTATATTTAATGTACAAAAGTACATTTTGGGTTGACCCAAAATTAAAAATAAAAAAATAAAAATGTGGAGTGCCACTCTAGAGAGCACTCTCTAATGTTCAGGGTATTCATATCATTTCAGCAGAAATCAGCAGAGAGATGTAAACCACAAAGACTTTCAGGCCTTCTGATCCAGCATTATTATGTATCCAGCAGAGATCAACGCCTCAAAGAGAAGTGCAAAACCTCCTGAAATGTCCCATTAAAGACTACACATTTAATAGCGATTAGTATATGGATGTCTGAGGTTCCACCTCTTCTCCTTGTTATGATCTCCATTTGATGTGACATTCCCCATACAGGCTGCTGGGATCACATGAATTTTTGCAGAACTGCACTGGAGGAAAGAAGAGAAGCTGCCTGTATCCCAACCAGCTGTAGGTCACTTTGCTGTCCGTCCAGTGGATGCCCTATTCTTCATCCAAAATTAATTGATCTTCACTACAAGCCCTGTGTAGCCTCATACCATTGCAATCAAGTGTTGGGGACAGAAAGCAAAGCACAACTTTGCATGTTGTTGCTGTGGTTGTGTGGTGTGGGGTGGTTATGTGGACATGCATAATATACGCTCAAAATTGGAATTTGGTTCTGAAAATGGCATTAGCTACTGTGGCCGTGCCTAAAGTGCCGCATTATGTACCACACCCTCACATAGTTACCATTTGTGGCCTGTACCAAGAAACAAAGCACGGAGCTGTTTTGCTGGAAAAGGCTTTCTTTGTAGAAACTAGTTAGAAACTTCACTTGTGATCACCTGAGATCAAAGACTGAGAAAGTTTTGTTGATTCCTGATGCTTTGGAGAGCCCTGGTATTTTGTTCAGATAATTTGATTTGTTTGTCTTTTGTCTTATCTCTGGTTGCAGTTCAACAGAACTGGTTCTACACTGTGCAAAAGGATGACGTAGGAAACTTCTGTCATGATGACCAAGCCCGGTGAGTATGAACATCTCTATTCTACCACAGGTAGCAGATGAAGGATGGAAGAGGAGACAGGTGGAGATGCTTAAGTAGACCCATGAGCTCCACCCAGAGCTTTAAAGAACCAACCATTCCCGGATCCTTCAGGAAAAAACTGTTTTTTGGGAGAAGCTGAGAGTCTCCTGGGGCTCCTTTTCCCAGGACCTGTGTCAAGTCCTGGGAAACATGAGGAGGAAACTCTCACCCCAAGATCAACTAACCCTTCAAAAGAGCAGCAGGCACAGGGAGAAGTGGGAACAGGGATGTTGCAACAGGCACATTCTGAATACGTGCCCCACATCCCCTGGGAGAAGGATGTCAATTCTTTTCTCCTTCTTTCCCCTTGCCAAGTGATGATTTCCCCCCTAGTGCAATAAATGTGCATGCAATCACCTTTCATAACCAATCAACTCTACAGGCTCCATTTCATGGCCACTGAAGTAGGAAGAGTGCCTTTGCTCTGCCCCATGCTCCCCAAAAAGGCAGCTGAAGCCTCGGTGGTCCCACTACTCCATCAGACTTGTCAGAAGAAAACCACGTCCTTGGTGGCTTTTGTGCACAGGGAGCTGAAGAAAACCTCACAATTCCCATTTCAGAGAGACTCTGATGGACATTCTGAGGATATTGGGACATTATTCCTTGAACCCTGTGTCTTCTGCTCCAATTACATGAAGGCATTCCACAGACACTACAGCAGAAGCTGCTGGCAGCTATACTGAACATGTTACCATAGAGGAGATATTCCACTTTCAGAGTCACACAACTTCACAACATGTCTGTTTTTAAAATGTCACTGCATCTTTTCTTTTTAAAAGCTTAAAATTACACTGTCTGCCAACATGGAGGCTCATACATACATACACACTGTGTGCAAAAAATGGTGATATGAGCACTAACATATGTGCACGCACACACACAAATACAGCTGGAGTTCACCTTGCTAATGCTGCTAACAAGGAGTATTTTCCAAGGAACTTCCTGTTTTGTCTTTGAGAAAAGTTGCTTTTCTTTACAAATAGAGGATATTCGTTTAAGCTGTTGTTTGAGGTGTCAAACATAAAAACAAGAAGAGACGTCAATCGGAGCCCAAGGGGACAGGGAAGGAGAGACAGAAAGACTGAAAAATGATTCCAATGCAGGTGGCTTGTTTAAGCACAGGGTGTGCTGCAGCCAACAGGATCTTTGGAGAAAGAGATGAATTTCTACCCCTTTAAAACATGAATAAGGTGAGATGAAGGGAGGGAAAAATCCATGAAGGTGAAGTGCCTTTTTTTTTTTCCCTTTTCCCTGTTGTGATGGATGATTTCAGCTTAAAGTACCAAGTTTTCCACTGAAGAAAATATCTACAGTGATTTTGATAAATAAATGCTTAGACCTTGCAGTTGCCACTCTGATGTTGGAGGGAGAGAAATTGATGCTTGGTTGTTTTTCTTTCTTTGTGTGCATTTTCAGTTTGTTTGCTGTTGTTTTAGAGTGTTTTGTAGGTTTTTTTTTTTTCCCTGTCGTTTTTTTTTTTTTTTTTTTTGTCTGCTTGTGTTTTTTTTTTGCAAAGGGCTGAGAAGGAGCAAAACTGGGACAGTTCTGCCACACCTGAAGTAAGAAGAGGGACTTGGACATCCTTTCCTCTTATTTTCTTCACTATGCAAGAAAAAAATGAAGCACCCACAGAGGGCAATGTCAAGATAATAACAGGATGGCATATGAGTCTGCCAAGTGCTTGGAAAAGTCAAAGAGACAGTATACTTCATCCTATTGACCTCCAGTGCTGGCTTCTTTCTCCGTGCTTGTAAGAGGAGCTGTCTGGAAGCAAAATGTCTTTGAAGCAGAAATAAACTCCCAGACCTCAAAGTACATGGATAAAGCCTGTCCCAGAGCTTTTTCTTTCCTTCTTTCCTTCTTTCCACTTACTCAGAGGAGCTGTTCTACCACGTGCAAAATGTGGCCGCTTCCATGACAGGACATCAGGGGATGCATTAAACAGTATTGCAGTTCTATACAGTTTTGCAGTAAAAAAAAATATATATATCCAATTCCACTGCACCTATGATTGACAAAACACAAAAGCCCAAGCTGGAATAGAGCTCAGTTCATAAGGAATAGCCTATACCTTTTAAAAAGAGGGGTCTTTCAAGCACTAACTGTGATTTGTGTTTTATACCCCAGCCATGCTCCCAGCTCTGCTCTGGAGCAATGTGCCAGGAACCTGGTGTGCAGTTAGTCACTAACTCTGATTTCCACAGCAGAGCCTTCTTCCCCCAGAGCTCTCCTAGTCCTGCCTTGGCCAGATGTAACACTGCTTTGCTGATGGGATGTGAACAGATCAGAAGTGCCAAACTATGTTTTGAGGAAAACAGTCTCTGGTGCTTCTGTCAGGCTCTGAATTGGAAACAAGTATTGCTGGATTCCCATCTTACAGCAAAAAATAAAAATAATGATGGAAAAAAAAACATCAAAAAAACAATTTCTTAGCTTTCAGCATACTTATTACATCACTTGTCCCCTGACTTCTCCTTTCCCAAAACCCATTAAAGCTGTACCACATCAGCACATGGGAAAGGGCAAATGAGGCCAAAGACATATTCAAGAGAAGCAAAATCCTGGTCCTTTCATTCACTTTCTCAGCACTGGGATTCCTGACGGGGACAGCTGTGCACTCACAAAAGGTGGTTGTAATTCCTCTCCCCCAGCCCTGCCCAACAATGACGGGTCTGAGTCTGCTCAGCAGGATTGCGGAGCTACAGAGGAGTGGATGAAAAAGCCTGAGTTAAATGGAGAACACAAACACATCTCCAAGCTGCACTAATGAGAACATAACTAATATGTTACATATTCCCAGCAGCACAAAGGAAACCTAAGGGAAGCACAGGCAGTCAGAGGTATTATTTCACTTTCTGTAAGCTAGTTCTGTTCACACAAAGGTCTATCTGTCTGTGTATTTAAGCTCCTCTACTGGCTTCTCATACCCTCAGAAATGCCCTAAACTTTGAATCCGTGTCTAAATTGCTCAGCTGTCTATGTAAAGCTGCGCGAAACTCGAGATCCAAGGTATAGTGGAAGAGGTGAGCTTTGGTTCAATAAAAGTGTGGAGAAACTCTTGAAATCTGCAAGACTGCTTTTATTCCCTGTGAAGTTTGTTCAGTTCAGTTAGTAACCAGAGAGCTTCTGAGAGCCTCCAGATTCGCCCAAGCTGCGAGATGAAAAGAGGTTAGAAGGAGTGCTATAAACAAGATATATATCCATTTTTTCCCCTCTGCAGTAAACTGTGGCAGAGGCAGCAGAAGACAGGAATGCAGATGTCCGTGTCATTTGCTCCCCAGTATATCAGGGGAATGACAGGTCAGCACTTGGGTTTGCAGTGATTTGCATTTCCGAGCTGAGCAGGGTGACAATTTGAGGTGACATGACAGCAGGCAATGTTTGGAGCCAAATTGGCGCTCAAGAAACCAGGGACAGGACAGAAAATGTGACATCTCTTATCGGGGCCAATGGACAGACTCATCTGGGGGATATTTCTAGAAGAGGATGCCTACCCTAACACCTGAAAAAGATGCAAGGAAGCTTTTTTGTTGGACTTGTCGCACATTTTCCTTGTAGTCTGTGAGAGTGAGAGCAGAAAGAGGAAGACAAGAAACAGAATTTTATTTTCCTCTTCCACCCACACTGTCACATCCTCACCAGCTCACAGTGCAGCTGTGAGCACACCACATTGTGCCTCTGCTCCAAATGGGTGCAGTAAAGATGTGCCCCCAAAGCTACTGTCCCAGTGACTTGCTGGTAGACACTGTAAGATTACCCTTCCGATGATTTTACAGTCTTCTTTTCTTTTCCTCCCAGTAAGGCTGATTTGCACACTTGGGTTCACTGCATCCATCAGTGCTTCCTGTAGAAGCAATTCATTTGTGTTAAGAAGTTTTACTGCAAAGTGAATGAAGGCAGGGGGGAGACAACTGAGACATGGGAGAGAGCGCAGGCTTCTTTGGCACTGCTTTTCCCTACTCCCACTTGCAAGTCCTGCTGATGCTTACATGCAGCCAAATACTGCTCACCATTCTTTTGGGGCTTTTGCGCTGCCTCCCTTGGGGCACTTGTTCTTAACAAAGGTTCTTATTCTAACCAGAGCCCATTTCTCAGGCTTGAGCGGAAAGATCAAAAAACAAGCCAAGTTAACCTTTGTGAGAACTTCCACCAAAAGATTTCTACATTTCCTCACTGAAACACAAGCTTTTGAGAGAAGGGGAAAATTAATCTAAATTGTGAACATTTTCCTACCAGCTCTAGCTAAGGTGGGAGATACTACGTAA
The DNA here is from genome assembly GCF_019238085.1 of Lagopus leucura. Lineage (NCBI taxonomy): Eukaryota > Metazoa > Chordata > Aves > Galliformes > Phasianidae > Lagopus > Lagopus leucura. The sequence goes on from NW_024962253.1 coordinate 2,117,165, forward strand.
ACAGAATCATATAAATCCTCCTAGGCCTTTGGGCTGGTCTGCTAGAGAAGTGGTCACTGGCCAGGAAAAAAAAGGAGTCACATGAAAATGCCCTTACTATGCAGGCTGCAGAGGCTTCCCTGTTCTGTTCTTCACGTCATGTTTAAGGGATTCCTCTTATGCCCAGTGGAGCATCTCCATTGACTTACAGCAGCTGGAGAGCAGACCCCTGGGCAGATATGTGACTTTCCCTTGCTGAAAAAGCTGATGTATTTCATCCCAGAGGAAACTGCCTTTGAGTATCTTATAAAGCAAATCCAGAGCATATGCAGGAGTATAGTCTGAAGTCCTAACTCAAGCAAAAGCCCTTGGCAGGGAAGAAGGATGTAGGTGAATGAGAATAAAGAATCTGTGTTTCAGAGGTTAAGAAATTTGGGATGTGCTGTGGGGAATACTGGAATGGAAAGGGCTAGGCTAACGTATGGTACCATAACTATTATTTGAAAAAAATCTGCATCTGGAAACCGCAGCTCTATCATTAACTAACACAGAAGCTCGTTGGAGATTTGCAGAGCTTGGCATTGTCAGTGTTGGAAAGACATGGTCTAGCTCTTTCTTAAGCAGTCCTTTACATTTATTTAGTTATTTTAAATGGCACTAGAAATGAATCTAATTTGTCAAGTTCCTCATATCATTTTAAACATCTATTATGGAAAATAACATTAAAGACAAAGGATATGAAGCCATAGCAAAGGATCCAACAGAGACTGGGTTTGGCGATTCACCTCCATGTGTGGAAAACCAACCTGACCAGAAGGACTGAAGTCCTAGGCTGTGATTTTTAGCAGCAAAGCTCAGTCAAAGAGAGGCAGGGTTAGGAGCAAATACTTTTTTTCAGGTCATTTTAGGTTTAGGTGATGTGATTAAGGAAGCTCACTTTTTGATGAAAAGAAGGAATCTGAGGTGAACTGCTGCCTAGGTAATAAAGCAAAATAAGTTTTTAGATGACATATCTAACAACTGGGCAGTTCTGTACCTTTCTTTGTGATTTCTTATAGTTTTTTTGCTATACAATTTTGCAAGAAGGAACAACGAAGTATCTTGTCAGAGCTGACTTCCTGTGGGTTAGAGCGTGATTACAACAGAGGTACTACCTTCTTGTACACACAGTGGGGTTTGCAGAATCAAACTATGCAATGGTCTCTCCCATGCACAGATGTACCTAGCTTTCACACTACCCAAAAGTCACCACTGCTATTCATAAATACATAGAACTGTTCTGCTCCTGCCAGGGAACTATTGTATAAGCATAACAAAATTCATCCAACAGCTTCCCCTTGAAACATATTTTTTTCCACATATTACAGGTGAGGAGCAGGAACAGACAAATCTGTCAGCCTGACCAAATCATCCATTCTTAGCCTTCCTATGCTACCCAAGCGCTGCTAGAAGCCTGTCTGAGTTTCATTTCCCGTGACAGGGCCATGTGCTGCAGGAGTTACCCTGGTATAAATCTGAAATGGCATTGCTGATTTCAGAATAGCTGGACTGTATCTTTCCCAGCCTGAACAAACTGCTGAAGGAAAAGCACTGCTTCCAGAGACACTTTTATTCTATCTAAAAACATATTTTCCAGCACGCTGCCCAGTCAATTAGCTGAGAGTGATAACTGCTCAGGATACAGGCCAGGTTCTCAGGCTACCTCCACGCGAGAAGCTCAAGCAGTAAGACTGCAAAGCCCTGTTCTCTGTGGAGCATCCATAGCTGGGGCTAGGTGACACACATCACTGGATTAGCAGAGTACTTTAAGCTTGCACACCTATAGACCAAAACACTTACTTTTCAGAGAAGCAGTATCTTCAAAACTTACCCACCATATAAGCATTTGATTGCCCAAGATTTGAATGCCCAGGCATTCAATGCTAGACTGGATGTGGCTCTGGGCAGCCTGGTCTGGTGGTGCTGGTGACCCTGCACATAGCAGGGGGGTTGAAACTAGATGATCATTGTGGTTCTTTTCAACCCAGGTCATTCTATGATTCTTACATCACAGTAAAACAGCATGGTCCTTTCCTGCAACATAATTTGCACTCTCTAGCAGTTACGGTGATATTTCAGGTTTGGAAGGTCTGGAATTAATCCGTGGCTCTGCCACAAGTTTCTGTGGCCTGAAGCAAGACATTTTTGTTTCAGTTCCTCAGCTCTAAAATTGCAGTGACCAACTTGGCTAACTTGTCTTTGGAAATCAATAGGATTTACTGCAGTCTTGAAACAAAGAATGTGCATAGCTGATTGGCTGGACCAGGGGAGGTTGCTCACCATCCCATAGCCTGAGAGGTGAACTGGGAGCGGATGATCTCGGGGTAGGTCCTGTTAGCATTTCAGCTGGAACCTGCACAAAAGGTTGCACCTCCCCCTCCTCTTGCAACACCTTATTTTGTCACAATGGTGTGAGCTAAACAAGCAAAGATTAACAGAATTGTTTCCTAGAGACTGCAGTCCCAAAGTTCAACTTGGACCAAAGGGTTTCATATCTGTGATGCTTAAATGTGCTGCGTTTGTGCTTAGGTAAACACAGGCACATGAACACACACACACACATATGCAAACAAACTCCTCATTATATATGCACATCTGTATGTAAATACATACATGAAATACGAAATGATGTTTATGCATTTTACACATACATGCACACACACACACACATGTATGTATGTATCTCTTCCTGAAACTCTTGTATTACAAGCAAGATTTTCTTCCTTACCCTGCAAGTCCTTTTCTTAACCTCCTCTGAAAACACCTCTAGTGCCTCATTCCGGTGCCTAATTGGCCTTATCATTAAGATATTTTTTTTTAACTAATGTCTAAGCTAAATGTTTCCGTTTTAGGATTCAAGCCATTGCTTCTTGTTATCCCTCTCCCAATGATGTCTACATAATATGGATTGATATGCTAGCCAGGGATGGCTTCAAAAGAAGAAAATAGCATCCATTAAGGAAAGGCAATATAGGAATGAGTCATATAAAAATATCCATCTATCTGTACGTATATTTCTGTCTGCATGCAGATGGGCATACAAACCATTCCAAGTACATACACATGCAAACATGCAGAGTAGACTGCTAATTTTCATGAATTTACCACACATTTAAAACTCATAAAATTATAAGATCACATTATTTCCCTCCCTGGATATCCCGAACTGTTACGTGAGCATACGCTTGCACAATCCCAGTAAACCACAGCTGACTGAAACACAGCTTGTCTGCTTCTAACCATGCCAGTCATGCTCATTTTACAATCTTATGCTCCCTGTTTTCAGATAGTGAAAGTTAGGTGAGATAAATCCCACCCAAACCCTATAGCTGTAGGCCTGAAAATAGTCATTGTTGTAATTATATAAGCTTGTGGTATCTGGTGAAAGAGGCCTCCAGGCCCCGATTAAGATCTCTATTTGTTGCTCTAATGCAAAACAGTATTATTAATAGTGTTAGTAATAAGCAGTACAGAATGCAAATCCGAGGAACACATGTTATCAAAGCTGGTGCAGACTTCAATAGTTGAATGTTTGTAAAGTACTTTTTGATCTTAAAAAATAAATAAATAAATAAAAATGCCAGGGAAGTGACTTATTATAACTTCAACTCCACTACGTACTTTTCCCCCATTTTTTTTTCCCCCCATTTTTTTTTCCCCATTCCCCTCATTACTTATACAGTTAAGTGACAGGATGGTGATGGCAGTGGTCCTTCTGCAGAAAGGGCATAGTTCTGTACAGACTGAGAGTAAGGAGTGACGGTGAATTTTGGGATGGATAATGTGGCTATTGAGATTAGAATTCACTTTCTGCTCTATATACCTGGGGTGTAAAACTCAAAGCACAGAACATACAGGTAGGCTAATGCTGAGAGCAGGAGTTTTCTCACTGCTTCTCAGAAATCTTTAAGTATAATCATTAGGTAGAAGTTATTGCTGCTTTAATGAACAATTTCTTGCACAGTGATGTCCAAACTAAAATTCTTTGATCATCACAGTAGACTCTTCCTTCTTTCTGTTCCCAAAGCCAATTAGAATAATTTAACTCACCTCAAGTTTCAGCGCAGCTTGTTGTTACAGGAAATTAACTACTTTGTCTGATTCAATTTCAAATTAGACAACATAATAAGAAGAGCCTCTGCCACTTCACTGGGAGAACCATACTTCCACCATTGAAAAGATCTCATCAATCTCTAAGTTTATAATTATCTCTAAGTCTATAGTCTAAGGTTTTCTTCATCTTCAACCTTCTCTTAATTGGAGTTTGTATGGACCTCACAAGCATGCCTCATTTTCAATCTGTCACCTCACACATTTATGTAGTTCTCTTGCCTTCATTGCTCGAAGTGATAAATATATCCATTTCACTAGTTTTCTCATGCCTCTCCCTGAATACTTTTGTTATGCTTTCTCTGATTTATCTACTCATTTATACATTGTTTTTTTTTTAACATCCAACGAGGATATTCTTCTACACACAATGATAAAACAACTACGCATAGTGGAGCCTTTATTCTGATTATGTCACATATCTATTAGGGAGATGTTAACGTCTCAGGGAAGCCTTTTCAAAGTCATTTCACTGCTCCATGAATCACAGTGGATGTGTTTCTGGAATGACAGACAACAGACTGACCTGAAAGGCTGGACCATGTGAGAATGAAATAGGAGCAGTATCTTTTCCTTTTAATCTTAGCCTCTTACAGAAGAAACAAGGTGCTTCATCTCCTTCTTGCATCTGACATAAGAGGGTTACAAAATGAACTTTCAACAAATTTCATTTCTGAAGATTACCTCCTGCAAATCGGAATATGAGATCTTAACTCTGCTGCTGTAAATTGATAAAAAAGCCCTGTAACATCAAGCTATATCTGCTATAATCCTCCTGTAACCACAGCTGTACTGAATAAAAAAAAGGCCAAATGAAAAGTGTGACAGAGGCACACAACACCAGAATGAACTTATCTCAGTTTGGACCAAAAAGATAAAAACATCACCAGGACAATAATCTCTAAAAAACAAAAATATATGGCAGAAACAAAGAAACTTATGAAAAAGTCTGGAAAATCATGCTGAACTGAAATGCTGCAAAGCAGCATTGCTTTCATCAAGAATTTCTCACCCCTTCAGTTAGTCTGCTATTAAAAATAACATCTGAGTGCAGTTGGGAATGCTGTGCGGTTTCTTTTGTTTCTTTGTTTCTGGATGGAGACTTGGTTGTCTAATATTGGAAAAAAGGGAAAGAAAAATAACCTGTTTCTACAGTAGATCATATCGACATATTGGGATTTCATCTTGCATAGCTGAATCATTTGTATCTGACAGGTACTACTACAGGGAAGATGTTAGACTTCAGAGATAAATTAATTCTAAGAAATGTTTATAAATCTAGAGAGCTGCACCCATTGACTTCTGCTCCAAGCTGAGGCAGAGTAACCATGTTTTCAAAAAATGGCTCTCCTGCTGCTGTGACAAAAGAGTTTTTGGTGGAAGTCATTCACTTTTTATTGCTTGAAGAAGACAGGGCTGGGTCGAAAAGTTTCACAGTAATGTTTATGATGTTAATGAATATAAATCACAGGGTTATGCAGTGGCCAAATGTAGTAGCTCTAGGAAGGGTTTCCTTAGCTAAAGGGATGTGTTTTGCTTTTGATATCATTTTGTTCAGAGAACAGAGAAGCAGGAATAAACCTTCCTTCATGAAGTGCCAAAGACTGGCCTGTGAGGAAAGAGTGATGGATGAATCTGTGACACTGAATGGGGACTGCAAGGTGATGGTGAGCAAGGGTAGAAGGATGTGTGACAGAACACGGAATTGTAGAATGGCTTGGACTGAAAGAGATCTTCCAGCTTTCTGCCATGGGAATGGATGCCATCCATTAGACCACGTGAAGAGAGTTAGGAACAGCCTTTGGTTTGGGGGAGCTTAAATTGCATGGATTTTAGTCTCTTCTGACCAAAATGAGTGAACTATGTCTGGCACTGTTGAGGTTATCTTCCTACAAAGTGCCTAAATGAGTCACTCAGAAGCTGATGGAATAGATTTCCCTGGATTTAATTCTATGGTGTACATTACATACTGATGGAAATGTAGCACTTAAGCTGATGTTTTTGTTCATCAGTTTCTGGATCTTAGAGGGAAAATGGTTCAAAGGTAAAACATTTCTTAAAAAAGGAAATAACAGGTATGAGAAGAGGGAAGAAAGGAGACACTAGTTTTAAATGGCATAAATTATGCTTTTTCATGTTAAGATGGAGCTGTGGCAGGGTGTTTCTGATACATTAATTTCCACCTGAGTTATGTCAACTACATTAATGCATGCACGCATGTATTTCATTTTCTGTACAACTGTCCCTTCCTTCAGTAAGTCCATAATCACTTCTGTTCTACAGCTTGCATTAACAGAGTACAGGATTTTCACAACCTGGAAACAGCGAAAACAAAGTTTTTCTCTAATTAAAACCTGTGGTTGAGAGAATCAAGCTGAGTATGAAGAGAGAATGAAAGAGTTGTAAAGTACCTTTTATGGTCTACTAGCTAAACTACATGGTCCCTCCAGCATTTTGGCAAATTAATGCATGAATCAGCTCTTATTTAATTTACAGATGCACGTGGTTGGGGAGGGAAAGGAGGGGCGGGGAAGAATGGGGGGTGGAACAGTCGTGACTGGCAGTTCTTCCAGGAATTGGCTCTCTGAATATGTCCTGCAAAGGAGATCCCACCTCATTATAACAAAATGTTAGGTGCAGTGCACGAACACAGACTAGAGACAGGGAAAAAAACAGGAGCAAGACAGGTAAATAAATTAACGGTTCTGTTCTTATTGCATCTAAGAATATAAATGTGAAGAAATGTCATCTGCCTTCATGACCATTTCAGTGTTAACCTATGTACTGAGATAGGAAAATGCACCGGTGCATTATGATCTCCTAGTTGGAGCTTTCTCCTAGCTCTTCCTTTCCTTAATCCTTACTAAGTTCATTTCATGAGCTGATCTGTTTAGTGGTCTGCACTTCCCACTTGCTTATGTTGGAGTCCAGGCTGTGGATTAAGAAAATGGGCTAAGAATTTATTCAAGTGAGGCTGGTTCAACCTCTAGTATTGCTCTTCAGGTTAATTTCAAAGTCCATTAATTTCAATGGACTTTGCATCAAACACAGTTGAGCTACAGTAATATTTATCCAAGGCAGGAGAAACTCAAGCAAGTTGTCTTGAAGATGGTTGTGTAGATCACAGAGCAGCAATGCTGTGAAGGTCTAAATACTCTAAGTGGTCAGAGATTGCTCTTGCAGATAAAGGGCATGCTCCACTGTACAACCTGTATTTCTGGACAAGCCATTGGAGTGATAATGCTCATTTCTACATGGTAGGCAAACACTTGAGAACTTTCCCTCTTTCCTACTTACATAACTGGAGACTCATAATTTTAGAGGGAGAGAAGAACTTTTATAATAACTTCTTTTACCTACTCTTTTCCCTGTGCTCTCCAGTCAGTGCAGAACTCATTGTCAGTGGATATTCTCCACTGAAAGAACTAGAAATCAGAGTCCCATTTGGAGTTTTCCCTTAGGTGAAGAGTAGGAGAAGGGGGATAAAAAGCAAAAAATAGTTAAGAAGCAAATAATTGTCTTGCAGGAAGTAGGGTTATCTTCTCAGAAAAGAGAGCCTGGTGTGACAGCAATGAACAATATTCAGGAAACATGACTGCAAATGCCTCAGGTGCCTCCTGAGCTGGTGGGTTTTGCTGAGTGCCAAGTTCCCTCTCTGGCTAGACAGTCAGCTACAGGAGGCTCTTGGCTAGGACAGTATTTCTGCTGGGCAGACAGAAATCAGCAGTGCTGAGAGGATGGTCCCACAGACTGGTAATGAAATGTCTTGCTAATGAGAGATGAGTTGGGCTGGGTACAAAGATCATTGCAAGGTGTTGATGTATATGAGGACATCTGTCAGGTGCAGTTCACCTGCCAGAAACAAGCCATTTTAGTTGGATGTGACTCAAACTTCCTCTGTCTCTACATGATATTTGTACGCTTTCTGGAATAAATACTTCTTGTTACCTTCGTTAGCATGTGTCATTGAATATACAACGTCCTGTCACTTTCACTAGTATGTTCTACTGACTATATTGCTGCTTGCAAAGCTCATGTTGAGTTAATGTACCCGATTTATTTATACAATTCATTTTGCTTTATTTCCAGAGACATGCTGTGACCATACTGTGATGCAGATCCTGTGGTAGTGACTATAATAAATAAATCCAGTGAACAATTATCTCCCAAATACAGCTTCACTGACACAAATCAGTGGAGTATAGTTCTTTGCTTACATTTAAGAGCTGGTGGTCGCATACCAAATGTGGAATTTGACCAACAGGGAGTACAAACAATGCATTTGTGATCAGAACTGGAGGGGCAGGAAGAAAAAAGCAATCAAACAGCTCCACTAGTAATAATTTGTAGAGGAAAAACAGTCTTGTGGTGTGGATGTACTGATAAAAACAATCTTTCTGAATATCTGTAATTTTTCCCAAGCTTTCTGGTGCATTGATAGATAGATAGTCAGATAAACAACAGGCAGAAAAACAGATGGACCGATAGATTGCTTTTTAAAAAATTGGGATCTTTTTTTTTTTTTTCTTACAATGCTTGCATTTGGAAGAAAAACATCTTGTCCTTTGACAAGAAAAATATATCATTTTTTCCCTTTGTCTGCAAATCTTTTCTTTTTGACTGGGCAACATTTCATTCTCTGAACGTCATGTTTGGACTACCCTTGATGTGAAAGTGCTCCACATACCAATGGAGACAATACCATTTTAATGTTCACAAAACTCATAAGGTCTTTGGAAACTGGAAGAAATGTCAAATTATTATAAGCAGCGTGCTTCAGAAACAAAGGAATTCCATAATAACTGACTTATTCTCTCAGTAGTTCAAAATAACTCTGAATGCTTAAAACTAGATTCTATAGATATGGGACAACTGTAATGTAATGGACCTCACGTAACAGAAAGTTTTTGAAGTGTAAGTTTTGACAGTTTAACTGGATGTTCAGATGCCCCAAATAGAAACTGAGATCTCATCCATACAGTTAGTACTCTTTAGGAGAGGATTCCTCACGCCAAATGATGGAAACTACTTTGGGCTGAAATGAACCTTGAGCAAACTCCACTGACCATGTTGCTAGGCTTACAACTGACTACAGAAGCACACCAAGTGATCACAACCAGACACAAATGCTGAGTATGCACATATTCAGTCAGTTGAGTCAGTGAGGTAAACAAAGTTGAAAAAGATGAACCTTTCCATGTGGCCTTTCTTATTATTCTTCTTATTCAGTAGCCAGCATATTGAGGAGTAATCCTTATTCCATTACTCAGCGTTTACTTTTAACACTATCAGCACCAGGGTTTCTAGTTCCTCTACACCCCCTGATGACAATATGGCATCAGTGAGAAGACAGCAGCTTTAATTGCAAGATTGCTCCAAATTTCTGAAAAGCTAACAAATGTCTTACTCACTATCATTTTTGTCACTTTGAGCTTTGTGCTCAGAGATATCTAACTCCTGCTGTGATGTTATACCTTTGAGGAAGATCTACTAGGAGAATGACAGTATCTTCATATGGGCAAGAGAGTACCCATGTGGCTGTTTCAAAATGAATGAATTTATTCTCTTTGGTCGTGTCATGGTGGAGGAAAGGAAGAAAAGTAGGAGGAAGTCATACGAGAAGTGGGGAAGTTTTACTAAGTCTGCTAAGTTTACTGAGTTACTGAGAAGAGTTTTATTGTAGTAGAGTAATTTGAGACTTGATGGGTAATGAACTCAATGCTGAGGCATGAAGCTTCTCCCTCCACAGTCCAAAGCCAAATCCCCAGTGAGTAGGCTGTAGCTCATCTTGCTATGTGCATCAAGGTATTTTGGGCAAAGGCACTAATGTCCATGGTACAGCCTCACAAACACATGATGCAGATCTTAACCTTAATAGGACTGTGAAGAGAAGGCACTGAATATCAGTCAAAGAAGTCTCAAGCTCTGTCTCTGACACTCCTGTTAGCCATTGTACCCTGGCTTGCTGATACTTGAGCTGCTGGCAGCAAGAAAAAAAACTGTTTTGTGACAGCAGCTACGTGCAGTGTGTCTTCTCAAAAGCCAATGCATGGCAGGGTGAAGGGAGGGTAGGATTTCAACCTTCGCTCCAAGTTGCCTCGCTTTCCTGGGTTTATGTCAGGCCCTTAGCGTTATTTGAACATAGTTTTTGTGGTTTAATTTGCATAATTGATGAGATGGAAAATTATCTCGATGATTGATGGATGTTCTGCATGCACCAGAGTTTGTCACAAAATATAATGCATCTGTAGGATGAGCCTGCTGCTCCTGCCATGTTATTTCCCAATAGGGCTATAAAATTTTAACTTAACCCTGCAGGTTTTTGGGTTTCTTTTGTTTTTAATCTTTTATGATATAATGTGCAACACAGTAAACAAGCAGAGACACAGCATCAACTAAAGTTACCATCTTTCTTCATTGTACTCCAAGGACATGGAGTAGGAAAAAAGAAGAAAAGGTGCCACATTTGTGGAACTGATCCAAAGATTTCCTACACCAGGTGTTCTCATTGCTCAGTAGACTTGCACTATGGCTTTATCTACACATTTTCACTTGCTTTGGGTATATGATATTTCTTTACCAGAAGCTTGAATTAATAAAAATTTCTTTTAATTTGCAATTGGTTTACAGTGTGCATTGTCAGACTCCACAATTCATTTGATAATCGCACTTTTTAACATAATAGTCTTTTTCAGAATCAGAAGATAGTGCCTACTGCAATGGTACTCTTTAGCAACTAACAGTATTTCTTCCCATAGGAAACCCAATGTGGTCCATTTCTGTTCAGCACAGAACATGATGGGGGGGTGACTTGGAGTAGAACTCTGAGCTGAATACTAATTGCATATGTTTTATGTCCAGTGCGCATTAAAGTTCCCTACTGAGCAGAGAAAGGCTTAGGGACACACTCAAATTCTTTGCTCAGTGATGTATTTGGAGAGCTGATGTCATCCTGTCCTGCCTTCAAATTAGTGTCCAGGCACAGCAGGTAGCTATGAATTCTATGTTGACAGGTCAAGCTTTGCAGGGTGTCCTGCACAACTGTCTGAGCTGAGGGTGTCCTGCCTGCACTAAGTTGTGGGTCAGACCCTCTAGGTAGCCTCAGCTGTCAGTCTGAGGATGGCTCCTACACTCCAGGATACAGAGCTTTAGGGAACAGAGAGGGCAAGACACTGTTTAGTCCTACATGGAATGTACTCAGAGGGGATTTATGAGGGAAGAAAGGAAAGAAGGAGATAAGAGATTCCTTGATCCTTGAACTGAGCATATCTGAACTACAAACAAATTTTCTAGGGCACTTCCAAATCATGATCTCAGCAGACTGGAAGTGTAGGCTAAGCCTAGGATTATCACAGCGCTTGAAGGACAGTTTTGCTGTGTCAGGTGAGTTTTTTGTACAGCTAGTCCTGGTTTGAGGAGGACACAACTATACTGATGTCAGTGAGGATGGGAAAGATGGACACTGGCAGTCCTCCAACAAGTTAAGAATAAAGTATTTACCTCAGGAGCCCTTCACAGTGACCAATCATTTCAGCAAAAATTTGCTTGAATGGGAATTTGTTCTCTTTCAGCTAGAAATGGGTTCCTTCAAACTCTGAATAGGCCTAAACCGCTTTCCTCAGTGACTTAAAATATAATACACTTAAGTTTGCACTTAGAAGAAGATAAAAACACATACACAGCATGCCACACTGTACAGTTTTCTCATCTAGCTTATGTCATTAATGTTTCCTTCAAGAAAAGTGTAAGTTAGACAAAAAACAAGCTAAGTAACTAACTAAAAAAAATCCACACAAATAATGGTAATCTAGGGGTAGACTTGGACCAGGTTGTATCTATGCCCTTAGAAAATGGCTTCAAACCTGAAACTGTTCAGCTTCTGAGCACTGAGGTAGAAAAATCATATACGGTCACAGCCACGGTTCTTTTCCAGCAAGGAATCTTTCTACCAAGGAAAATGAGAGACATTCTCTCCGTCCCTGATCCACACCAAATGCTGCTCCAGACTGAAGTGACAAAGGACTGATTAGTTATGATTGGCTGCTACAGCTAAGGCGATACAGAACTCCAATCAATTCCTCAGCAATCAATTCGTTACACCAAACTCTCCTTCCCTCCATCTGCAGCTGCCTGACATCCATCAGGGCCCCCATCTCCTGCCTGCGAGGCCTGGTGAGCATCTGAAGGTAGCTCAGTGGGCTGAAATGGATCTCACTTGCTTGGCGTGCTATTGGGCAGACATGCTAGGGGCCTTAACCCTCCGGAGCTGAGCAGCTCAGCTGTGCACTTCAAGTTTCCACTGTGATATTATATTTGACATTCAATTTGAAACCCTAAACTCCTTTAATGCAGTATTTCAACACAATGATAGTAATAAGGCAGCACTACTTGCTTTTATTTAACTACCAAAGGCAAAGTGGAGAGGGGGAGAAAACAGGCCAATTATATTAACCCCTTCATTACTAGCAACAGTGGGTGATTTGCTTCAGAAGTACAATCTTCTATGCTAAAATAAACTAGGAAGAAAATCTGATGGATTTTTTTTTTTTTTTTTTTTTTTTTTTTTTTTTTTTTTTTTTTTTTTGCTAGCATCTACAATGCAATATTTTTTTGTGTATGTTTTGCTCCCTGAAAGTCCCAGAGGCTGCCATTTTGCTCTGTAAATCTCAGCAAAAACTGTGTGGAGGCGGCACTTGCTCCTGGTAGACTAATCACATTGTGTAATTGGCAGGAAAGCAACAATTAAAATTCTACACTTCTAAATGCAGGGCCATGATGGGACCCTCAGCGATGTCCTTCCAATACTTCAGAAATCTCTCTCCATGTTTTTTTCATGATCCCACATCAAGTTAGATGATAGCAATGGTTTAAAGTGCTCTGATGGCCATTCCATTCAGAGGAATGGGTGGGAAATTAGTGCAGCAACACACAGCATCTCTACTTTACAAAAGGGGAAACCTGTCAGTTCTGGCCTTTGGTTTGGATGGGAAATGGAGAATTTGTTTACTGTCCCAGCTGAAATACTCAGCTTAGATAGCAATCCCCATAGATTTTCCAAGGCTCAGATCTGGCTGTCAGTACTCAAGAGCATTGAGGTACCATTTCCTGCCCAAATTTTCCTCTAATCCTAAGGCACTGCAGGAATATCAGACTTTTGTCAACCTTCCAGGCTGAGAAAATACAAAATGTGGTTTTGTTATACCAAGTTTTTCACAGCTCTTCCACTGGACTTCACAGACCATTAGGCTCAGCACATCTGAGCCAGCATGAGTCAAAGCAGGGACCAGGCTGAGAGAAAGGGGAGTTAGAACAAATGAGTCAAGTCTAAAGTTACTTAATATTCCTACTACAAACACACTTGTTAAGGGAAGGTGTTTTTCTTCTGGTAATGTCATTGTTTTCTTTTCCAGTCTTAGCATGTTTTTTTTCTGTGCTTTATGCACCAGTTCTTTAGCCATGTTTCTAGACGTGTGACCTGTATTTCCCTGTGTGCTTCTTCCCAGCTTGTCCTCAGATACCAAGTGAATGTCAGATATCTAGAGTCAAAATATTTAAAAGCATTTAGCTAGCTTTACAAGGCAACATTTCGGTCAAACTTTCTCTGCTTTAGGAAAGGACATGTCGCCCCTCTTGGCAAATCAATTATTCAGACGCTGTGATAGTCCGAGGCATCGTATCAGTAATAAAGTGGTGAATTATTAATCACCGCTTGTGCCGTTTCGATTAGATTTGGGAAATTCAGGATTAAATTTCTGGCACCCCGTGTCTCGGATTGAGCACAGCCCAGCTGGCCTGACAGGCATGAGCTGGCTTTGTACTTCAGAGGAGGCTGGTAGATAAAAATTACTTGAAAAGCCTCAGAACTTCAATTATTATTATTAGTATTTTGGAAAGAACTGGAATGACTGAAAATAGATTTCCAATCTGCAGGGCAGTTTTGGTTTCACACAAAACTTGTGCTGTAATAGCTCAGTCTGTTTTTTTCCCAGTTTCTCTGAGTTCATCTGCTTGCTGCAAGAAAGACTAACTGGGCTTGAAAGACGAGGCAGTCTGGTGAGTCTGTGCCTGTGTACAGTATTTACACTTTCCACATTTTATCTGGGCTCTGAGGACACTCCAGAAGACTGAAATCATATTAATTAGAAGCAAAGAGCCAGCCCTCCTACTGCTCTGGCAGTACCAGCTGAGAGAGGGAGAGCCTTCATGCAGGAAGAACAAGCATGCAGGTGATTCTGCTTACCGCCTGCTTAGGGTTGGTGTGGGAGAGGGAACAAGGAGGTACACAAGTATGTGGTGAACGTGGGGAAGTGCTGGTCAGGGTTGACGCAGGGCATGAGGTGATAGAATTTGGTATATTGCAGTGTTGTGGTAGTGAATTAAGAGCGACCCAAACCCCAAACCAGATGGGAGAACAGCGGTGGGGAGGATGAATTTTGGGTGCCCCTACCCAAAGCAGTAAATGTGCCACTGTGAAGAAACTGTGAAGAAAGATCATTTCCTCTCTGGTGACTTTCATCCGTGGATGAAATTTAATTTTCCATCCTTGCCTATAGGCATTGCAGATTTGAAGAAGTTAGTAACTTCTGCAGTTAGGCTGGGAAGTTAAGTAACTTCGTACAGGCCTCAAGGAAATCAAAGGAAAAGCCCAGGTGACCTGACCTTATGCTCACATCCTTGTCAATGCAAACTGATAGCACAGGTCTGAAATGAAACCTGCTGGGTTTCTCTCTGTGAAGTTGGCCTTTTGCTAGACATACAACTGAGGGAACAGCTTTTGCCACAAATGTAGTCCAATTCAAACCCTGAACAGGACTCAAAAATGACCGAGTTGAAAACCCTTGACATAAAGGAAATAACATTTTACTCTGTGCAGTTTTAATTTCATCCCTCTGCCCTGGAGTCAGAGGTTTCTGAGCAGAATAGAGACTGAGGATTGCATGTGCATTGTGAGGAGAAAAGTGTGTGGGGAGATGCTGCATGGAGCTACTTTCTTACCCTTAGAAGCCTTCATGACTTTGGGGGGAAAGGAAAAGGGGGAAAAAAAAAAAAGGTTTTAAAAGAATTTTTTTTTTTTGAAAGAGGAGCTGAAAAAGACATCAAAACAGATCAAAGAAACTCATGGAAGTGGAAAAAAAAAAGAAAAAAAAAAACAGAGAGAGAGGAGAAAAAAAAAAAAAAGGAAAAGCTCCTGCAGTAACATTGGATGAAAATTAAGCTTCTCAGATCTGTTTAAAAGATATTCTGTTTGATCTTTTATATCTTCTGCTCTGATTATCCAGGTTCCTTTTGATGTTGCTGAGCCCTATAGAACTGATATGTAAAAATACACATACATATGTATTAATGTAGTGGGTATACATGCACATGCACACATCCTCTCATGCTTTTCTTGCTGCCTATGAATGGGAGATGTGGAGCCAATGGAAATTAGCTGTGAAAGACCAAAATCCCTCACTCTGGCATGTCTCATGCCATGATGTCCACAAGGAAAGAAAAGACTCACGTTTTTTCCAGAGTAGGAATCGACCATCTGTGAGATGTGTAGGTCTGGTTGATGTATTGCTCAACATTGAAATTGGGAACTGTCACAAATGGCACACCATGTCCTGTTACGTGCATCTCCTAGGCTCCTGGAAAGTCACAGACTTGCAGAAAGGAAAAACTACCTAAGTTCTGCAAAAACACTGTTATCTCCAAAGTAACACCAACAACTAGAGTGGCATGAGATCTATTCTTCAAGCTGTCCTTAGCACCTCTGGTCCCTCTTGTCACCCTGTTAATCCTCTTTGAGGCCAGCTCTAGTCTGTGAGCACTGTAGTGCCCTTCTTTTAGATTAAGGGCAGCCCTTGAATGAGTTGGGAAGACGACAAAGGATTTTGCCCACAGAGCAGAGACAGCTCCAGTGTGCCAAACTGGCTGCTGTTGCTGAAGAGTGAGATGGATGGCAGCTGCACTAAAATCCTCTTTCTGGCCACGCAAGACTTTGCCTCATTGCCCTCACCTGCAAAGCTCTTCCCACAATGCTGTGGGATGCGGCCACTTCAGAGGCAGCAGGACAAACCCTGGGTGGCTGTGGTAAGCATGATGTCCTCCCGAGTCTGGGCTGCACTGCACCGGCCTCTGCTCCCCACTGCTGTGGTGCCCAGTGCCTCCAAACATTTAATCTGCTTACCCTCAGGAGGCCCTGGGAGGCAGGAAAAGTGGTATTAAGCTCATTTTACAGTGGGGAAACACAAACGATTTCCATACAGATACAAAGCAAGTTGGCAGCAGAGGCGAGATGTGCTGCATCTCTTATCCTGCCTCAGACTGTGGGCAGCTCACCCCCACCTCTCCTCTCTGGGCTCTTACTTATGTCCTTCTGGTCCCTCTGTCACAACCACCCCTAATTTCCGCCTCTTTCACCCCAGTTCTCCCATGAGGATGAGCACAATGGAGCACTCGCTGAATGTGGGCTCAAGCATGTGCTTTCCTGCAATTTTAATGCACCAAAGTGCTTCTAATCATTGTAAATATTTGGAGTGGAGTGTAGGCAGCTGGGAGTAGTATGTTTAGTATTTTGGGTTTTTCTGAGCTAGAGTTTGCACACTTCCTTGCTTAAGCCCTGGGCGCTGGCAGGTTGATCCCCCCTCCACAGCTGTATTGAGAATATTTTTTTTTTCTCTCTTCCCTACCCTTTCTTGGATGTTCCCTAAGTAGATCTGTCTATTGCCACTCACCTCTTAATGTTCTCAATCGAAGGAAAAGAAAAAAAAGGAAAGTATACAGCAAAATAATTTTAGTTTTACAGAGAGCAATAAAAATATCAAAGGCTGATTTGTATCTAACAGCACATACACACCATTCATTGAACTAAGATGATGAGGGGGGAACATTTTCTTCATCTCTCCACAAATGTGTTTCTTTAAAAAAAAAATCAATAGAGGCAGATTTTTTAATTAAAATAGATGCTGATCCTTCCTGCCCCTGATGCTGCTACTTGTTTTGTTGTTGTTGTGGCTGCTGTTATCTAATCTGGGCCTTTATTTTTTTATTTATTAGCCCCTGACAATAGGAGATTGTAGCTCTGATTTTCCTGCTAGACTTGGGGGAACAGCAGGGAGGTGGACCCATAGGGGGAAAATTCTTTTGTTTTGGTTCCAATCTCTTTGCTCCACAGGTAAGGGTCAGACACCCCTTCCTCAGGCTGTCCCCTCCTCCAGCTCTGGCGATGGATACAAAGGCTAAGCCTTGCTGTCTCCTTCTCTCTGTCCTTTTTACAGATGCAAATCCCTGCTGTTCGAGCTCAAGAGTGTCTCGGAGAATAAAGTGTGCTTTGTGGAAACGCCTTCATTTGAAAGTGTTATGGAGATCTGGAGCTGAACTGCTGAATGGAGCGAGCTTTTCTTTTTGTCTTTCTTTTTTTTTTTTTTCCAGCCCCCCCCTCCCCGAATAAAACACCAATTTAGTGCTCTGATAATAAGTTCAAGAAAGCCTCTTCCTAAAGCAATCACCCTTCTTCCTAGTCCAGCTGATCTGAATCTTGTTTCCTTCCTCTTGTCTTCAAACCCTCCCATGTGTACTCCCAATACACATGAGATCAAAGGGTTCCCAACAAGGTTTTCTAATGAATGAATATCCAAGATGAACAAGTTTGCTTCAAGCACACTGCACTTAGAGCCAGTGTGGGACTGTATGGAGCAGGAAGGACCAAGTGCCTGGTCTATCTGTAATACTCTGGCTTATTACCTGGTAATACTCTACCAGGGTTCCTGGTCTTCTGCCCTTCCAACTTGGGCAGGTGCTAGAAGTGGGAACTTTTTTCCTGACAAGGATTGGCCATGCCCAGTAGTTTTAAGCATTCTGAAATCTATGGGCGGGAGATGAAGCTTCAGAGAGTCTAAATCAAGGATAGATTCATTCTCCATTTCAAGAACCCACACTGTAAGTTACAATCAGATCATGATGGAGGGAATTACCCTGACCCTGGACTGTCCTCTATTGCAGACCCTTCCTGAAGGCCATCTTTCAGTCCTCTCAAATGCCTTTTCATAGAATCACAGAATCATTAAGGTTGGAAAGGCCACTAAGACCACTAAGACCATCTAGTCCAATGATCAGCCCATCCTCACCATGCCACTAAGCCATATCCCTCAGTGCCAGCCCTTTCTTTTTCTTGAACACCTTCAGAGATGGTGACTCCGCCACCTCTCTGGGCAGCCCGTTCCAAGACCTCACCACTATTTCTGAGAAGAAATTTTTTGTAATATCTAACCTGAATCTCCTTTGGTGCAAATGCAAGCCTCTTGTCCTAAAAGATGGATCTCCCTTCTCCCATTCATTGATTTTGCCTAGATGTAACCTGAGGGGCTCTCTCAACTCTCATGGCACAAAGATGACTTGAATGAGCCGTAGATCTGCATTTCTCTTTATGTGTCAGTAGCACATAAGGTCAGCGCTGAAGTGCTTAGGGACAAATGTGTCCTTTCTGTCCCTCAGTGCACGGTCGGCCAGGTGCTATCAGGAGGGAGGGCTTCACATGCCTCTGTGCACCAAGCACAGACTGCTGCTGGAGGCAGAGAACCTGGCTGGAGGGATCACTGGTCCCATCTGCTATGGCAAACTATATGTGTGCACGTGGAAGGAAAGTGTGGTTAAAACAACCCAGTTTTAGCCTTTTCATCTAACATATATCCACATTGCAACTGTCTGTCAGCATGCCCCCGACCTCCACCAGTTTTGAAAGCTGTCCAGGGCATGCAGTTCTCCCTTGGGACTGTGGGTAGGTGCTGGCAGCCCTGCTTATGGATTGAGGGATATGTCTGAATACCTAATTGTTTACTTCACTAGCCAGCATGAACATCAACAAAATAATTTAAAAAAATTACTTCCCAGCTTGCTATATTGATTCTCCTGACCCCAAATGAAACTTTTTCCATTATGTTTTGCTCCTTTTTCATTAAAAGTAAGCAGATTAATAAAGGAAATTGTGAAAAAGAAAATGAAAACGCTTTGTTTAAAACATGCCTCATCAGCAAAATAAAAGTTTCACATTTTCAGTCAATTGAATTGATTGTAGTATCTTATTATTTGATAGGAGCATGCATATATTTCCACTGAATGCTTACCTACTTTTTTTTTCCTTCTCTCGATGAATAAATATTTGACCAAAAAGCTTCCTCTCTTGTAATCCAGCAGAGCATCTTACATTACATCTACAAAGAAAACTAGAAAATGCCAGGGAATGGTCTATATTGTGTAATCCAAACATCCATTCTTTCAGCACAAGACTGATCTCTGACATGGTTTGGGTATGGGCCAGCAAGTCCTGTCCCATGTGAATCCTGGATGTAGCATGGAAGACAGCACAGGGAACTTCCACAGGAGAGAAAAGGATCTGGCCTTCTGAAGGAGATGGATTGGATTTTGCCATTTTGTTTGGGAGAAAGAATCATGTGGAACTGCTGTCAGCTCTCCTGTGCCAGCTCAGCCCCTTCCTAGAGAAGGTCTCTGGCAGTACTTATTTACAAATATAGGTATATTCATACCCTTTCAACTGTTTTGATGATGCTGGGGATCAAGCAATATCTAAAGCACTTGTCAACGTAGATGAGGCATAAAAGCTATTCCTACTCCCATACCTAAATACAGTACACAGAAAGGAAAAAAAAACCCAAACAAACAGATCTCCTTCTTAATTCAAAATCTCATTGTCTTTGACTTCAAGAATCTGCAAGGTTAGAGACTGACTTTTGAAAGGTTGGGAGAAGGTTGGAGAAACCAGTTTAAAAGTGAGTACCTTCTTTAAAACTGCTTAGCACACTAACAGGATTATACAGAACTGAACGGGGCTATGGTTTCCCATTGTTGTGCACTGGCACACAGAAATAAGTATTTCTAATTTTCAGATCAAATACCTAAGGGCAGAGGCACTAAAAGTGCACAACAATTCACAAGTTGCTATTTGCAGGTGCAAATATTCACTCTGTAGGGGAAACTTTTAGCCATATCCATTATCTACTAAAACTTTCTTTTTCTTATTATTTTCTGGACCTTAAAATGCATAGAAAAATTAGAAGTGAGATATAAACAGCTCCCCTTCCCCCACCACCCACACTTACATAAGCACACACACTGAAAAGAGGTAAACTATATATATATATATCTGCAAAAGATAAAATCTACTTAAAAATGCAATCTCTAACCCTGTTCCAGCTTCTGCATTTATCAGGTGGCAAGAAAAGACTTTCACACCAAAGGAGTGTAAGTTCTGTTAATAAATTCTGCTACAATATCTTTGAAAGTGTGAGCCAATAGAATGTTATACCTGGAGATTAAACTATATCCAGCCTCAGTAGAACAGCCGTGACATCTTTTCAGTGGACTGGGTTAGGAAATGGGCTTTTTATGCATCTCTCTTTACCTTTCAAAGGGAGCTGAAGAAGGACACTTTATTCACGATACCTTGGGATAGATGTATCTTTCACTGCGATCCCTTATAACCATCCCTGCTTGGGCGTTATCATGGGAGTAGCTGCCTTGCTATATGCATCTTTTCTCAATTGCATGCTATCGATTGATGGTGTAACAAAGTTTTTGAGTGATAGCTCGACAATGGAGAAGTTCCAGACTCCCCTTCTCTCTTCCTGTGTCAGTGGAGGGGAAAATGTCTTATCCTCAGCATTAATTAAACTCTGTGAAAGCTGTTTCTGTGATAGAAGACTTGTGTGTAGTTGTAGACTCACTGACAACATCTTAAATTCACTAACTGGCATTTACTACCTAGATAAGTAAGAGGATGAACCAGCACTACTGTAGAGAAGCCAAGCAAAACTTTTGATCTTCCTGTTAAATACATGTGCCAATTCATCTGATCTAGAAAACCACCAAAGCTTACTGATGACACCAGTAAAGGATGAGCTTCTGTAAAGGATTTGTAAGTGAGGAAGTCTGAGCTGGAGGATGGCTACTACTACCATAACCACAAGGTCCACCTGTTGGGAGTGCAGAAAGCCCTGTTTTATGCTGTATGTTGGAAAATGTGGGGAGGTCTCCATGATCATTTTGTTCTCTGCACATTTTTCTCAATGGGTTCTGCCTTCACATAGCAGCACTTACCACGCAGTGGATGGTGGATGGTGTACAATGCTACGAGCCTAAATCTGCATACAAATTAGACTTTCACTGAACTTATTCCAAGACTGACAGTTTTGGGCCTGTGTCTATGGTGTTGCCTAAATGCCTGTTTTTACTTGTCTGGAAGTCACAGGGATAGGGATGGAGATCTCAGGGCAACTAAAAGGAGGACTAGGTATATGATTTTTCAGATTGCCTCCACTGCAAATTGGGCCAGAAAATGGTCTAAGTCAATGTCTGATAATTGTAGAAAAGATCTGTTATTGATAGAAGTGTTAGCTTGTCTGAACCTCATCCAGTTATGGTTCAGGAAGTAGCACAGGCCAGAAATTGCTCCATATCTGCAGTATGTGTATGGATATCCAGAGAGAGAGCATGGCACTGCAAATGTGAGCATATAAGTTTGTCCTTAGGTATAGGTTGCACTTCTGCACAAATACAGAGGGAGTTCTCATCTACATTTATATGTATCAGACGGGGGCTCAAGCTTGCACTGTCACATGGATACATTATTCAAATGAACAACTCTCTGAACAGAGAAGGCAAGCATCAGAAACCTCATTAAATGAGGGCTGCTCCAAAAATATTGACTCCTATTTTACTATGTTGACCCATAACATCAGAGGCAGACGTTGGTGGTATGGCAGGTTTTTACAAGCGTGGCATGAAGGCTTTTGTCCATTGGTGGTGAAAATGTAGAGCTAACAGTGGTGATTATGCTGACAAGAAGAGTTTTGCAGCTGAGAATTTGCTCTATCAAATAGTGTTATGATGTTATTTGTAGTTGTAGTTTCCATGGAAAAAACTAGGAGGCACTGCTTTCAGAGCAACATATACCTAAATGTCTACTGCTGGTCACTGCTTGAGAAAGGGCACAGGATTACTGTTTTCTTTGATCAGAGGCAATATAACCACATTTATATCCTGCAATTTCTTTGTCACCTTTAAAGATAAAGCAATCCTGAGTTCTCTCTTCTAACTCTCCCACCTCCATATAAATGCTCCCACTTAATCAGCCCATTCTAACCACTAATACCTCCCCCTTGAAAATCAGGGCTGACTTTCAGCTCTCAGCATGATTGGAAAAAAAGTCTGGCAGAGTATAAAGCAAAGAGTTGCTTTTCCCTTCCAGAATCTGTGTGGGAGGATGAGATTGGCACAAGTTACTGGCTAAAATATCACAAGTGGCAAAGCTCTTGCTAGGACAGTCTCTTTCACATCCCACTTACAATAACAACAATAGCCTTGGTATCACTATCACTTTGAAAGAGAGAGCAGATAAGGTGTGGGGGTGGGAAGGGCAGGAATTACAGCCCTTATATTAATCAGATAGAAAAGCTCTGTCTCCCACAATTCTTTCATTAGCTGGCGAGACAGGTGCCCTCCGACCTCTAGCATCACTTACTTCCTTGGTAACAACTACTGCTGGCAGATGATCCCTCTTGTAGACTTCATCCATATTCAAAGAATTGTCACATCCAACTGATGCTAAGAAGCTAATCAAGTGGAATTTTCTTTTCCTTTTCTTTCTTTTTTTGTTCCCCATTTCACTCCTCTTTTGCTAGAAAGATAGTTCCCCACCACACAGTCAAATTCTTTTGAACCCTGGGAAAAGACCGGATCTGTAGGGAAAGGGAGACAATCCCTTTTCTGCTCACACATGAAGTCTCTGATGATTTTTCCCTTTCTACCCATCAAGCATATGACTGTTTTGCATTCCCATTACCAGCATTTAAGAACAATCAAGCACAACCAGAGGCTTGACTAAGACAGCTGTCGCATCACACTTGCTGTTTAAGGGCAAGCTGAAAAATTTCCCATCAAAACTTTTTTTTTTTTTGAGAGAGAGAAATTAAATTTCCAATGTTGTCTAGGTTTGAGAGGGAAGTGCCCTTATTCTAAGCCAGTTGATTTTGCAACAGATATAAGATGAGAGGAGTAGAAAATTGCATTTTCCACAGAGAAAGGAAATATTTGCACCATTTTTTTCTCTATGGTAAACCCATCAGCTGCATCATGTTTCTTTCCCATGTTCAGAACCATGCTTGCCAATGTGGTGATAACGAAATATCCAGCAATATGTTAAATGAGAGTACTTTATGTGCAAGGGAAGCATTTTGTATGAAAATAGTTTCTAACAGAGAATGCATGGTCATCTCTTCTACCTACACAAAGACTAAAGTGAGAGGTAATTTCAAACACTGGCAGTAAGAAAGCCGAGTCTGAAGCAGTAACTATTATATGGGAAATCTGACATATTCCTGATGAGAAAAAAGAAATAGAAGAATAATAAAAATGCCATTTCTGATTTTTTCCATTCTGAGTTTCATAGATTTCTGATTATCTGCATCTAAGAACAAATCTGAGGCCACTGAGTTCAAACAGACAGTGAATCTTCATTCACTTCTGTATGTGTATGACTGTCACTCAAACAGGAGGAAAGAGAATCAAAGTCAGGAATCTCTGCTCCAGAAAGTGTAGAACATCAGTGTTTTAAGGAAGCTCCAAAACAACTGAAATATATTATTTGTAGCTTCTGAAAATTAAATGCTTTTAGATAGAGAGAATTCCTAAAACCAGTTCCTGATTTTTCTGAAAAATATTTGTAAGCAATGACCTGAAGAATCTCTAATAAAAAAACACCATCTATAAACAATAGCCCTATTACAATGCCACTGATTTACACAATTCAGAGGAAATGCTGACAGCCTCCATTTAAGCACTAGTTTGAAAATGTTGCTTTAAATCCTGATGGCATCTGTTCCTCTTGTATGAGTTAATTCAAGGGGAATAAATGTGCAAAACAAAGGAAAATAGGAAGGCAGGGGCGCACTGGTACCAGACAAACATCTCTCCCACAAATCTCCCTTATTTCCACCATCCGCTGCCAGGCTTCTTGTTAGAATGTGCAATGCATAATTTACTCCTCATGTCTCTCCTTTCATCATCCTGTGAGTACAGATTCTTCCATAGGCATCCTTGGTGTTATTGCCATTCCTGTCACTGGTGCAAACTGAATCTGGCTGGTGGGTTTACTTCTATGAGCGTGCACGCTGCGGGATTGCAGCTGCAACTTCTTAGCAGCCTCTGTCTTCATGACACTATTTCTGGACCTCCCTCTCACTCTCTCTTGTCTAGCAATGTCTCGTCTCATGGAGACTGGAGAGCTAAGTTCATTAAAATGGAATTTGGTGGGTTATCGCACAAAATTACCTCTATTTACATCTGCTGCCTGTCACTTTCAATGCTCTATGCCTTTTATCACTTAATACTTCCACTACCTGTCCATGCCAACTTTCTGTGGGCAGCAGTTGTAGGCTCAAGTTAGTACTGCTTGCTGCATGCTCTCCTTCCTACCGTAGCCACCTTTAATGGGCTGTGTGAGTTTGTACCTTGGCCAAGAATATTTGTTCATTGCTAAGACAGAGCTACAGCTGTGCTGATATCCAGAAATGCCAAGAATATCCAAAAATGTTTCTCCCAGGCTGAATTATAATTCCTACACTGATATTAACTCTTTGGCTTCTGCAAAAGGTCTTTTTGAGATCAGCTGAAAAGAAAAAAATAAAATGAAAAGTAAGCTTTTAGCTGCAGAGTGCATGATGCTGAATCTGTCAGATCTCAGCTGGACTGAGCTGTAATATCTCAGCTATAAAAGAAGTTCTGCATTTTTGCTCGTAGAAGACAGCTTAGCAGTGATTCAAGAGGTGGAGCTCCATCTGAGCTCCCACCACCTCGATTTAACAGATCATGCCTATGTCCTGTTTGGGCATCTGGCAGACTCTGGTGCCTACTGCTCAGCCACAGCTCACAGAGCAGCAAGTTCCTCAAGTGCAGCACACACTCCAGGTTTTACAGCACTGCCCTAGGTACTAGAAAATCATGAAAACCAACCCATTTTCCTGTCTAACATGCCACATCCATCACCTTCAGCTCTGTTTACTTGTGCAAGCCATTCAGCAGAGACATTGGAAGGATGAAGAGCAGCAGAGTATGTGTAATTTCCACAGACCTCAGCAGGCAACAACAAATGCCCCCCATCTGCAGAAACTCAGGCAATTGCATTTTCTTCTCGCTCACTGCCAGTGTGACACCCAAGCACCTCCGCAGCAAAGCCAGGAAACCTTTCCCTATGAAAATTAGCTGCACGCTATAACACGAGCTTTAAAGGCTTCTTTCCTTGAGCTTTCCTCTTGCCCTTTCGTCAGTGAATTAACACGGCATCAAAGTGCCTGCCACCCCGATCTCTGACCATGAGCTTATTAAAATTGCATTGGAAGTTAACAATGAGGATGGAAAACAAAGATCAGATGAATAATGCATAAACAAAGCACTTCAATTAGAGATTGAAGAAAATAATATAAATATATTAGGTAGCAAAATATCTTGAATTATAAATCTTATGGGGAAATTCTTCATTTTTTCCCACCAGAAGAAAAAAAAAAAGAAAGGAAACAAAGAAATCCATAGACTTTGATTGGCTGATGAGAATAAACTGCGGGGATATTTATACTTCTTTGCTGTTTGAGCTCAACAATTTCATGTGTTTTTGCAAGATAACACCTAGGCCATGTGATTTCATCAACCAATTGAGTTGCCAGGCTCTTTGCTGACACTCAGTAATGAAGTGATACGGTAGGGTAGGACACAGTCACCTTATCTTTTTATAAATGCATTGAGTGGCATTTGGGATGCCTTCCTACCTTTCCGGTTCATTTGCATTACACAAGAACCCTCTAAATGTTAAAGCTTTCACTTGCCTCCAAAGTTTGACACTTCCAGCGGCATTCAAGGATATCTGTCTCGGAGTGGCATAAAAATAATGACGTGTGGCTGTGTGTGCGTGGGGACGGGGCTGTGTACGCAACGGGCCCAGCAGCTGGCTGAGGCCTCCATCCGAGCTGACAGGTCTACCCAACCTGAAATCATCAGAGTGCCGTTTCTGAAATCGTTTGAAAGTGGAGTGTCAGGAAGATGCTTGCATGGCGGCTGACATCTCCTCCCGGCGTGGTTTAATGACATCCCTCCCTTGTCACAGCTCTGCTCACGCTTCACAAATAACAACAGCGGCGCAAGGACTTGGCAAGACAGCGTCAGGGGCAGGAGTGGGAACCTGGGGAAAGGCCGGGAGGCAGGGAAGTGCAAATCGCTGGAGACAAAACCACTTGAAAGGGCTTGAATCAGCCTGAACATTCATACCTGGGAGGACTGGGGGTGTTCCTTGCTTTCCATATCATTCTTCTGTCTTGTTAAATGAAGAATACAGAGTTGCCTGGCTTTGCCAAGGTGCAGTGGCAGGAAAGAATGAAATACTACTTGGTGCAGAGGCCAACCTATGCAGGTCTCTGGGTGTTTGTTTATTACAGTGATTTTGGTGGGTTCAAGGAGGAGGAAAGCAATAAGCAAGCCTGTGAGATTCTCCTCCTACCTCCACGTGGCTTCTGGATTTGGTGAGACGGGCCAACTGAGTGCATCAACTAAAACCAAGAGTTCAGGGTTTGACATGACCCGAGGGCTTGAACTCCTGGCTTGGTGCTGGCTCACAAGGACAAGGTGCCTCCTGTTCTTCTGCCTCAGTTTCCCCTTTGTAAGACGGGGAGGAGACAGCAGCACTAGGATTGCGGAGTGACAGACCAAATCATCGGGATGACATGAAACATGCAACCACACCATCACACAAGGATTTTTAAAATGCCTCATTGGCACTACATTATCTTAATTAAATGCAATTATAGCCAGAAAAAAATGATCAAGAGCTACCTGATAGAATCTATACTGATGTGATATTTCCCTCACTTCCAAAGAGGTTTATCTTAAGTGTGTTTGCTAATTAATGCCACCTCCCAGTTAGTATAAGACTGGAGCTTCTGTACCTACTTTTGGTCAGGAAAGATGCTGACTTAGGTTTCTAGTGGGGAAACACCTGGTGGAGCAGTCCACAGCAAAGACGGTGGGCTGCCAGGCAGTGGAAAGACTTGTTTCTGTCAGGCGTGAAGACAGCAGGGGAACCAAGGAGCTGGGGAACCAGGTATGTTATCCCTGTGTCTCCGTCTGGTTGTCTCAGCTGTCTTGGCAGCCTTAAGAAGCAGCTTAGGAGCTGAAAGCCTGCACCTGCTGCTGAAAGAAACATGATTTGGTAGATGCTTGGTGTCTGAGGATTTCAATGTGTAATAAAAAGATAATTTATAGTAATCATAACAATCAAGGGTGAAACCTTGAGGCCTTTAACAGTCTTCTGTGGGGCAGAACTACCACATAAGCTGGTGACAAGTTTGCTGTCTCAAGGACTGAGTAAATGACTGAACTGCAGCCCAAGGACTAGCTCAGTAATAATACAGCAAAAGGAAAGAAAAGACCCTCCTTGCTTTAGGTAATACCTACCTGAAGAAGGGCTTTTGTACCCCCAAATTCTTTCTTCTCCCCTCCCTCCATTTATTTGTTGCAGTTCTTAGGATATAAACTAAGAAGATTTTAGGGGCTTTTTTTTTGCTTTTTTTTTTGCTTTTTTTTTTTTCCTAGCACAGAAGTGCTCATGAGCTTTATAGATGACATTAAATACTGTTGGACAAAACATGTTTCTGACATTATGAATTTGAGTGCAGAAGAGATGCATTTTAACTACTGTGTCCAGCTAGGCAACGGCTATCAGAAGTGTCTGTGCAACTCCCTGCCATTCCTCACCACACACACACTCTAGTGTGTGCACCAGTCTCCCGACCTTATATTTTGCAATTTTTCAAAACAGCCACCATTGCTCGGATGATCAGTGGGCATCTGGTGAGGATGGAGGGCAGCTCACAGAGGGCATGAGCCAGCATTTATGCCTTTGGTAGTGATAACTGACACTGTGGTAGCTTCTCAGGCTTGCATGTGCCCTGCCAGCCCTATGGGAGTGTATTTACAAATTAAATGAAAGAGACAACAGATGCTTTCAGATTACTTCACAGGGAACTGAATGACAAGGTCAAGGAAAAGGAAGGGTAGAAACGAGCTTTGTCAAAAGAAGTATGCACCTCAGTGGCCAATATTACCTTACATAGGCTCACATCTTTGGTGCTGAGGGAGCTCCTGTGCACCAAACAAGCCAGTCCCATGGATGATTTGTTCAACTAGTATCCTTTCTTTTGCTTTTCTTGGCTTTCAAGCCAGAGGCTAAAGGATTCCAGAGTATTTTGCTTGTCCAAAAGGACTGATTCCTACTGCTATGTCTAAGGTGGTGTGCATGCAGGTACACAACACACAGAGATTAGCATTTGTCCTAGTCTAGAAGTTGCCCTTTAATTTTTCCCAGTCTACATACTCCTAGGTGTCAATTGACAAGGAATGCATGAGCGCATCAGAAAGCAACCTGCAAAACAAGGGATGCTCGTCTCTTGTCTTGTCTGTGCTTGTTGCTGAAATACACTGTGGCCCTAGAAGACGTAGGGATGGATATGGCATTGGGATTCTTTCCTGCATCATGACCATGATTCAGGTTTGAGGAGGTATATGTGAGCTTGATGGACAACGTGGAGAAGGCAACTTAAGTTTGAATTTGCTGAGGATTTAGATAAAAGTCTGATATAATAGTCTTTCCCTTGTCCCCAGTGGGCTTTAAAGAAATCCAAATGCTTTGGGTGAAAACCCCTGGAACTCATTTCACCGAGCACTAGACAGCTGAGAATTTGGGACAGAGTCAAAGTGGACCATGTAAACTCTCTTTGTTGCCAGTCTCCTCTCTCGAGGGAGTGACTTCTGCCCTAGTTATGGAAGTATAATAAGAACTTCATGCCAGAAATGTATTCAGGTTACCATAGGAAAAATGTACAAACCAGGACAGCAAATTCAATCTAGCAGAAACAGCACCAGCAGACACAAGAATATTCTGGTACATCTTGAGGCAACCTGAATAGACTCATAGTTGGCTAAATTCTAGGTATTTCTGTTCAGTTCAGAACTGAATATAAAAGTAGAGTCTCTCAAGTGGAGATCCCCAAGAATTTCTTACATCTTATGTGGCTTGACTTTCTTGCATGTCTCCTTGACCCCCAGCTTGTGTTTCCTCTGCTATTCACTGCACAACAGTGATGAGAAGACTTGAGTTTAACTGTTATTGCCAGGGGGTACTTCAGGTAAGTACTGTATAATTCTCCACATTTAATGAAGTGACTGAGGAGGGCTATCACACCTATGTTAACCAAGATTTTTAACAGGGAAGATACCTAATTCCATTAGAAATGTTCAGGATGCAATGCTTAAGTAAGTATGTACTTTGGAGAGATGTGCTCTTGCTCACTTTCTGTTATTTTTTGTTAGTATAAAATCCTTGTGACCAAGAAGGGGGTTAAAACCAACAATAAATACACATTTCAGATGAACGTGGGGTATTTAAACCTGAAGTATTTTTGAAAGGCTCATCCCCAATTTTATGCAATGATGCATCTTCATCTATTTTCAAAGAAATCTCTGGAAACTGACACACAATCTGAAAATGGTAATGTCTTTGGCCTTAAACAAAAGCAGAGGAAAGTGGGTACTTCTGAATACTTTGGCCATGAGGGCATGTATTTCTGAGCATCACCCTGATGCTTGTTTTGCACACCTCTAATGACCCTAGAGTGGTCAGGATATCTGTTCGTATCTGAGCTGAAAGACAGCAAGAGAGAGAAGGGCTGTGAGGGGCAGTCAGTAGTGAAGACAAGTTTTCAGTCATTGAGCTCCTGAGCTTTTTCTTCTCTGAAGTAAAGGTAGGGAACAGGCTATTCCCTGGCACAAAGCGAACCCAGTCTAACGGAGTAGAACGGCTGCTCATGAGCTCTTCTGATGTAGGCAGGTCCATTGGGAGAGCTCCTCCTGCATGAAGATCTGTGCTGGCACTAATGAATTTCTTAGCGATTGATTATGGAATCAAAGCTCATCGTTTGTCCTCAATGGGCATCAGTGTAATTTTTGCATGTGTTAAAGAAAAGACTCATCTTTGTTGATACAGATTAGGATTAAAACACAGAAGGAGAGGTGGGGAAAAGGATGGAGCTCAAAACTTCCACCTGTATCTTCTCATCTCTGGAGCGTAGCTTAATAAAAACAGAAAACATATGCAGGTGGCTGGTTCCAAAATACTTTGCCAGAATAGCAGCTGCTTAAAAGCTTCCAAATGTTCAAGATGTTTATGGACTGGGATCTATCTCTTGTCATCCTGCACACATCCTGCACACCTCCCTTGCTTCAAGAATATGAAAAGTTGAATAGCAAGTGCATTCAGATAAAGCTATGGCTTTGGATCTGCCCCCTTTGTCTCAATCAATCAAATACAGGGACATGAGAGAGCAGTCCCTGCTGACACAATTTGGGTTCTCCCCGTTTCATCCATGTGCACCTTATGGCATTTTCTATTTTCTAAAATGCAACTTAAAGAGGAAACTGAGTTAGTATGAGCTTCACTGCTGGAATTACAGCCCAAAGCATAAGAACCGCTGCAGAACAGACAATGATGGAGCAGCTCTGCATCAGAGGCATGGCATGGAAACCAGAAGCAGAGCTTGTGTAGTCATTCTCTCTTCTTCCCATTCCCTTAAATCCCAAAGACACTGAGGCTAACAACATGCATGGGCACACAGAGACATAGCTTCACCAACACCTTCATTCATACTAGAGGTCTCTTGGTGTTTGAAACAACCCTGCTTGTCTGCAGGAGGACTCAGGAAAGCACTGACCCATCAGTCTTCCTCCTGTGTCCAGGTCCGCTGCGGTTCAGGTGCACTGCAATTTGCTGTCAGCTCAGTGAACCAGATCCATGTGCCAAGAGAAGGAGCAGTGCCTCCTGTGACTGCTCCATAGCACATGAACTATCAGATATTCCTTTTCTCTTTCTTTCTTTCTTTTTTTTTTTTTTTTCCCCACCCCTGCCACCTGTGAAAATTCTAAAACTTTTTTCATTTATGTGGAAAATTAAATAAACAAATAAATAAGCTCCCAGAACTCAAAGATTTCTTATTAAAGTTCTGAACATATGCTAGTTAGGGAAAAAAAAAAAAAAAAAAAAAAAAAAAAAACTAAGTGAAATTGGCTGATAAAGTAAGAATCCCACAAAGGGCTGTTCTTCCAATCATCCGGTATTTCTCCTGTAATTTCCTCAGAGATCGTGGAATGATTTTCCAGATGTCTCTGTTCCTTCCAGGTGGCGTGTTCAACATGATTTGGAACAAGGCCAATCTTAAACTTCTTCCTATACAGGGCAGAGGATTCTCGGCAAAGTACACATATGTATACACTTTCACATTTTTGGAAATATAATTAGTGTTTTCTTAAGTGTGCAAGATCAAGCTTAACTTAGAGGAAAAGCAATATTCTTGTGAGGCCAACGAACTTTCTGAGAAAGGCAGCATCTTCCCTGATCAGTAAGAAGAAAATGAACAACTTCTGCTATATGACAGGGTTTGTAAGGGACAAGAAAGTGGCACAGTTTCCTACTACCCTCTTGAATCACAGAATCATAGAATGGTTTGGGGTGGAAGGGATCTTTAAAATCATCTAGTTCCATCCCCCTGCTATCAGCAGGCATACACATGAATCCTGTATATTCTGTGCCACCTTGGTTCCCCTTCTATGCTATTAAGTCCTTGCTTGTGTGGATGAACATTTTCTGGCAGCAGAAATGTGGGGCTGTGCCATGGGGACAGGGCTACAGGGAGTGGGTCTCCTTTTAGGGCAAGAAGCCTATAGCAAATGAAAATAGCAAACACCAGAATCACAGAATCATACTTAGGGTTGGAAGGGACCTCTGAAGAACATCTAGTCCAACTCCCCTGCAATGAACAGGAACGCGTACATGTAGATCAGGTTGCCCAGGATCTTCTCCAGCCTTGCCTTGAAAGTCTCCAGGGATGGAGCATTAACCAAACTTGTCCATGCCACAGAAAACAGCATATTCTGCTTATATTTAGTATCTGGGCATGTAGGACATTGAGAAGTGTCAATATCTCTCCTGGAGGGCCTAATCCTTGGCTGCTCCTGCATGGTATGCAGGCACATACATGAATAGTAAGCACACAGCTGCTAACAGGGACCTAGATCCCTCTCAGCACTGCCTTCAGCTGCAAAAGAGCAGGAACAGCTGACAAAGAACTTGATGATTTGTCATGGAAAAGTCTTCTCTACTCTTCACCCCATATGCTTTTCACCTTGCAAACTTAACTGCTTCACTCTAAATGAGAATCATCATTATTTTTGGCACTAGCTCACAGCTCAGCTCTGTTTAGTCAGAGATATTAAGCCAATCAGTTCCACCGATGACCCCTGAATCCCTGGGATGGGTGGATATGGTGGTGTAAATGTCATGGGTGAACTTCAATGCTTGTGATTTTTAAATGGTGATGTGAATTCTTACTGGGAGGACAGACAGAGCCAGACATTGGCTGTCAAATAGCAGAGTGGAGTTTTCATTCTGCCTCCCCCCAGCGCTGACCTCAATAATGACCCATTGCATTTTAAGACACGGGAAGAAAGGGAAAGCATTCTTCCTCTTTCATACTGACTCCTGTAATATATAGAAACACCTCCAGCATCACAAGCTAAGCGTAAGCAAGGGATTTGGGGCCTCTGTTGCCTCAGCTCCACAGTTCATTATTGCAATTCCCTTAGCTCTGACTCCATGTACATGCTTTATCCATTTTCACTCGTGTTTTTTCAATAGAAATTCAGCTTTTTAAGGGGCAAGTTTAGCCAGCAAGAGGTAACTAAATGTTCTTGAAGACATATTTCCCCCACTCCAGAAAACATGTGGTTTACAAAGAAACTCCTTATTATTGTGCTACAAAAACTTGTTTTAAGTGAAAACTTGCATCACTAGTGGAAATCACAATACTCATACCCTACCTATGTGCTATGTTTACCTGAGCTATGCATGAGCATACAACCCAGAAGTGTCCTATACAGCAGGAAGTCTGCTATCCTGTGTGAATAAAAGCAAATCCCAAAGAAAAGCAGGAAAATTAGGAATGGGATAAGCTCTAGAAAGTTCCTTCTCCTCTCTTTCTTTTTCTGAACTGGAATCAAAGGTGTAATTGTTGTGGGGGGTTTTTTTTTGGTGTTTCTTTCTTTCTTTTTTTTTTTTTTTTGAAAGTTGTTACTCTGAAAACTAAGTCAAATGACTATCAAAAAACAAAGCAAAACAAAAAAAACCCAACCAACCAACCAACCAAACAAACAGAATTATGTCAGTACCAGAATGCTTGCCATGTTTTTAACCTTTTGATTTCTTTTTTTTTCTTTTACCTTTTTAACAAGAATTCTTTCTTCTCTGTATTTCATGTGTTTCTAGTACAGCTCTAGGTCTATGGCCTGGTGCTTTTCTTAACAGCCAGCACCAACTCAAAGACACACACATGCATACAACGTATCAGTGCTGAAAGAACAGATTTGCACACTATTTCCGTCCTGCTATCTCTTGGTAGAAACCAGCATTTTGCCTTGAATGGCTTGAATATCGAATACTAGCTTCTCCAGTATTGGACCTGCCTCCTCTGTATCCCCCTCTCATTCCCTGAGTATGTTCAAAAGTCAGATGTCTAAATTAGCTGTTTTAGTGTAACTTTGTTGTCATTTTGGATATACAGACACTTTCTGAGGACAGTTCATCTTTCTTACACAGTTATCTTGGACTGAAGTGAAACAAGCTGTAGAGGCGCATGCTTTCTTGGATTATAAGGAAAGCCAGGAAGGCTAACCTGTATTAGAAACATTGATTCTAGGATGACTAAACAAGGGAAGATAACCCAATCGGGACAGCAGAAAATACCCTCAGACTTTATTAATAGCATAAACTATGCTACTTTATTAGTAGCTACTAAACTATGATCATCCCATTCAGATCCTCTGGTATCTGCTGATTCCTGGAGATTTCTTATGGACTAATGAGAACCAGCTGGGACAGTAATATATGATGTCACCTGTGGCACATAACTAGCTTAGAAATGCTGCTGAAGGGCCAGAAAGTTTGGAGACCACTTTCTACCACGTCGTCAAAGAAAGCATTGGCAACAGAGTATATTTGTCTCTAAAAATCTCTTTTTCATTTGCACCTCAGGTTTATTTCCCCAGAGTTTTCAACAGCCGGGGTCTAATTTTGGATACGTGGCTATATTTTACTGAGATGGTCACCAAGAACACGAGATTGACAATAAGTTTTTGGATGTGGGAATCAGCAACAAATTACTTTTTGAAAGTAATTTGAGCAACACTGAGTAGCTGATAGATTCAGGCCACAAGCAGTTTCACCTGCATCAAGACAGCCTCCAAAACAAATACACCAGCCTGGAAGAAAAGAGCCTTCTTGTGCTGGAGGGATGATTGGGTCACTGAGCATAGCATTACTCATTATAGATAGAGAAACATAAGAGGAAGGATTACAAGGGGAATCTTATCAGGTCTAGGGAGAAGAAGAGTGTGGAGGACACTTGAGTTATTCTAGCCTGTTGAGATCTTAAATGAAAACTAAACGGGAGTCCAGAAAGGCATGGGAAGAAAGCAGAAAATGCAGTGAGTTTGGCTGCTCTGATCTCAGTGCAGCCTGCAGTGAGCCTGAAAATGACCTCAGGCTGGAGATGCCCAGCTGCGATTCTGGCGCAGATGGTTTCCCTTGCTGTCAGTGGAGAAAGGGCAGAAGAGCAATAGGTATTTTTACACCTGCACTTACTCCTCAAACAAACACAGAAAAACTTTCTGCCCCAAGACAATAATAAAACCTGTGTTTCCCCCCTCCTTCTGCAGAAAGGGAGCAGTGACCTGCAAAAGCAGACTCTGGCAGGAGGGGACCTCCCACTCTCACACCCACTGGACCATCCTCTTCCCTGGAAGTACCCCAGCCTGATCCTGCTCTCAGGGGGAGGACTGACAACAATCCCTCCTGACTTGAGAGAGGACAGACACGCTGATATGTAGGTTCTTTGGGAAGAACTGCCTATCTAGTATGCAGCTGCTCAGCAGGAGAGGGCTGTCTCCCCGCGGGACCTCACTGCCTACATCTACATTACTCTGAAGGGGCACCATCTGGAGCTGCAGGAAGCACAGCATACACTACCTCCTGTGGACTGTCTGCATGTGAAGAGTGTGTTTTGGGCATGCCTGGTAATGTACAAACTCTCCACCTATCCCTGGGCATGCAGGGTCCTATGCAGCGCAAGCTGAATATACTTGAAACAACTTAGGCCATTCTTGCAGGTTCATTATCTGCACAGAGTGTGATTTCCTGGTCTTGAGCTCTCAGGGCTACCCTTAACAGCCAGCATAGACATCTAACATCAAGTGCTGTTCAATTCCACCTGTTCACAAGCAGCTCTTCCCCTCTTTTGGACAGGGAAGGATTTTACATCAGTGTCCAACGGGGTCATTCCTCCCTTTCTCCACTCAGCTACACAGAACTGTGCTTGACATGCGAGAAGGAAAAGCTGATTTACCATAACAGATCAGTGTGTGGGTACATTGCATAAAATATGCTGTTTGTGACAGAGGGAGCCATCCAGCCAATTTGATCGCTCTGCTCCCTGGGGATTAAAACACTTCCTTCATCTCGGCAGAGAGCCTGCGAGTGGAAAGAACATGAATTAAAATCTACCTTTTGCTTCGGTGCTTTCAAAACACCGTTGTCTCTTGTGGGCAAAGCCAGAGGTAATCCTGGATTCAGTGTTCCCTCTCAGTGCTGTTCAGTTTGTTATCTCTTCTTGTTTGTTTGTTCCACTTTCTTGCTGCATCCCCTTGACATTAGGATAACATCAGTCTCTGGAGGAAGGAGCACTGTCCCTGCTGTAACCCATGGAGCTCTGCTTGCACGTTCCCAGGCAGCCATCAGCCTCAACTGGTGAAGGGGCTTCCAGTGGTCCCCTACCCCAGCAGAGGAACACCATCTCTAAGCACCCAGCTAGCTCACACTTATCTGCCTTTTACATATCTCATGTTAGGTGAAGTAAATAAATCTCAATCTAAGTGACTTCATCAAGATAACACACACAGTCTGCAGTGGTGTAAAACACAGAATTTACATCAGAGGTCGACATCCTCCCCAGCCTCAGGTTCATGTCCCTAATATGAAATAAAAATACATCAAAGGCTACTAAAGAGAAAGACACCACCTTTGGCTCAGGGAGCTTTTGAACTACAAATCATGGGAGATGGGATGAATATTTTAGGGACAAATCACTACCTGCCTGCCTTCGTTTTATATTTTTCCTATTGGCCACGGGCAAAAAAAAAAAGTCAGGCAAGGCAGATATTTGGGCTGCCCCAGCCTTGCCATCTTTGTGTTCCTCCCTATCTCAGGCCTTGGATTAGTCATTTAGGGACAGTTTTTAGCAACAAAATTATTCCCAACTGCCTTGACCAAGGTCACATTGAAAGTCTGTAAAAGGTCTGAAAATTAATTCCAAATTGCTCAAGTGAAATTTCTACACATTGGCCTGTCCACCCCCTGATTCATGGCTGCTACAACTAATTTCAACTGCAGACTATCAAACTTTTTCAGGAGCTGTCTCTGATCAGTTGATAGTGTTTAAAAAAAAAGAAGGGGGGGGGGGGGGAGGTACATGTCAAATAAATTCAAACAATAAATAAGCCAGCTGAAATCGAGGTCTGCTCATGGATATTCAGTAAGCTGCAAAAGAATCAAAATCTGTTGGATAAATTATTCATTGCAAATTATTTGTTCATCTTGACAGTCATAAAATTATACAATCCATTAAAAAAAAAAGAAGTCCAGTCACAGTATTTGACTCCAGCCCTGTGCTGCAGAGAAAACCCCGCTAGGCTGGTATTTGGAATGAATGGCATACCTGCGCCCTGCTGATGGGAGCTGGGGGTGTCCACTTCCTCCTAGCTCAGCCTCAGAGATGCAGTACTGTACAGATCACTGCCCATTGCCTATTGGGTGTACATTTTCATTTGCTTTCATGGTCTGAAGATATTCCTCCAAGTTTCTCTCCCCGTCCCAGAAGAAAAGACAGAGCACAAAGGCCACCACTCTCACATTTCTTAAATAGTACAAGTCACACAAATTCCCCCCAGTTTTAGACCAGCAGACCCAGTCCATAGCAGGATGTGTTGCAGCACTTCCTGCTTGGATGTATCTTTGGCTCTTTATGCCCATTTCGGGCACTAGTGTGCATTACTGTCACCTCACAGTGGTCCTGTTTTATATGTGCGTCTAGGAATTTGTTCCAGAAGACAAAGCAGACAGCAGTGGTGTGCTGCTTGCCTTCCCCCACTCTCCATCCTACTCTCTCTAATGCACACCTGGGACCCTTCCTCCCACACAACACGATAAATCTGCCTCTACACAAGAGAGAAGCATTGAGCTATGCTGATAACTCATGTCTGGGCACACTCCTTGTGCTCACTTTGCATTGCCAAGCTTAGAGGGGTTGCAGTTGGGTTGATAAGCACAAAGGCCATGTCAGCAATCACTTTGCAGCGATACACCCTGATTGGTATGGTCCAAATGCTGAAAGCACCCTTTATTTTCAAAACAAGACGTACAGCACAGCCCTTATCAACATACAACAAAGTGTACACGCTTCAGTGCAGTGAGTCCCTTAACATGCTCTTATCATGGACCAACCATAGGCTGAAACAAGTGAAGAAGCCTTTGATTACTTTTACACATTAACACACAAGCACATGCATGTATGTATACATCTATGTGTGGGTGTATGAATGGATGTGCAATGATTGGTGAGATCTAGTAAGCAATAGAAAAGTTTTAGGCCTCGGGAAAAAAAATCCCTGTTACAAAGACAGACAGGAAAGAGGTCCTCCTGCTCTGCTTCGTCCTAGATCTTACATGCTAGCATCATCACCATGGTATTTATTTATCTTTTCTGATTTTTCTTCTTAAGTTTTGATCTAAGGCCAGGTTTTCTAATGAGTTTAGTAAAGGATCAAAGGATGAGTATCACCATCTGCCTAAAGAAAACAATAATATTTCTAATCGCTTGATGTTATCTGGCAGGGAAGGCAGATTGCTGGGCTCCTCAGCTATATCATAGGAGGGAGATGAGAAGAGCAATAGGGAAAGAAATCTTATATAATCAGTTGCCAGTAAAGTTTCAAGTCTCCCAAAACCCCTGCCAATTATTTTGTTTTGGCATCAACAAATGCGAAAATAGATTTGTTAGGAGAGGAGAGGAGAGGAGAGGAGAGGAGAGGAGAGGAGAGGAGAGGAGAGGAGAGGAATACTAGGCATTTATGTACCTCATTAGGAATCCAGTCCCATTGGAAACCTGGATTTGTGTGGCTTGTGCATCAGGTGGTACCTGAGATCTTTCTCCATCAGACATGGAAAGACAGAATAGGCTGCCAAACCCTTGGCATTTCATGACATCACCTTTGCAACTAGCTCTCCTTAGGAGGGAAGAGTCCACTCCAGCAGAGTGTTTGTATTTTTAATGCTGGTGTCACTCCCTTCCTCCTAGGCAAGTCACAGGTACAGAAGAAGGGTAAATGAGCTAAGCAGTGCAGAGCAAAGAGGGAGACACCAAATCCACAACCCTAGAGAAACAAGATATGTAAAGGACTTGCTCCGGCCTTCAGCACAGCATCCTCTCCCTTACCAGCTACTTGGCATTCCAGCAGGGTGGGTTAATCCTTCTCTTTGATGAATCTTTAATCTTGGCACCTTGTGGCTGAAGCCGGCACTAACTAGCAGATCCTGGCGATCAAAGTAATGCACTTAAATATTTAATTTATAAATAGAAAATAAAAAAAAAATAAAGACTTGGCTTCATAATAGCAATAAGGCAACTCCAGGCGCGTTGTTATTGCCAATTAATCACACTCTTGGGACTGATGAAGAGCTCCACTGCTCCTTGTAACTCTAATTGCCCTATGGGTGCAATTATCCATAGCCCCTCTTCCTCTCCCTGTCCAGCCAGATCTTATGGCTTACTTCCACATTAGGCTTTCTAGTTTTTAACCTCTTTTTCTAAGAGCTATCTTTCACATAGTCCAGATTGGTGATGGAGAATACTAAGACTAATTCTTCCCATATGCACATTCACCGTGGCTGGTTAGAGCATAGGCATGTTCACACCTGCTTCCACATGTACAGGTCTGGGGAATGGCGGAAGGCAATTCATGGACACTGTCTTTTTGGATCTGCTCTGCAGCTCACGTCCAAGAAAGCACACAGTACTCACCTCCTACCTGGGACCTCAAACTTCCCACTGAATCAGGAGCCTCTACTCAGATCCTAGGACTGGGACTGAGCCATGAAACTTTGAGCATAAACACTGCTATTTTTGCTGCTTTGAACATCTGGCAAATACTAGAACTAATCCTGTTAAAGACACATACTCTTTTCTGAAATATTTACTACTGAAGCATTTCCCAATTTGTAGTTTGGACTTGAGCCACAAAACACCTAAACCTGCAAATACAGAGACATGTGGCACTGCCATGGGACTGTCAAGGACAAGTACCTGGGGAAACAGAAGAACACAGGGCTCTTTAATTTAACAGATGAGGATGTAGAAAGAAACACAACCTAGAAAATGAAGTCTGACATGCAAAGTAGAAATGAGGTGCTCCTTTTAAAGAGCAATTAACTGTCAGAAATCTTTATCAAGTTTTATGGAAGATGTGCTGTCACTAACTGCTTTAAAGTGGGATTGGATATTTTCCTACAATATATACTTTACTTCAACAATATCTCTTGGACTTGAATTGAGAAATAATTCAGAGAAGTCTGAAGGCTTGTTTTATGTAGCAGGCTGGCTTAGATTGTCACACCAGTCTCTTCTGGGCTTAAAATGCATGAATTATTGAGGTCTGATACTGGGTCTCCACGGCAAAGGTTGCTTTCTCTGAAAGGCTCATGCCTTTAAAGGTTCACTTGTAGCTTCTTGTAATGTTCATCACCTGCTGTAGTGGAAGCCCAGAGCTTTGAATTCAGGACTGTAAGAAAAAAAAATCAAGGAGTGGATTCAGACTGTACATGTTTTGTGCCTGATCTGCAGTTGGTCACCCAGCAATGTCTAACCATGTGAATTGAGGGCTGCAAAGAGCTGTCACGCTGCAAGTTCCTTAAAGAAGCCTGGTCTGCAACAGTAAAGTTTTCCACACATTTTTATTCTTTAATACATTATCAGCTTGTATAGAGGAGCAGAGCTTCCTTAACTTCAGCCAAGATGTAGCAATTTACCACATCTAAGAATATGTCTCATTTCACCTCTCCATTCACTGATGGCATCACCTCTCGAGAGAAGAAAAAGGCAAATTTAATTCCCATCACCAATTCATTCCTCGCTTGCACTGCTGAGGAAACTAACAATTATTGTGGATCGCACACATATACACACAGCTTTGCAGAGAATCACCGGAGTTTTCCTGCAAAGACTGTGCTTTTGCTTTCATAAAAATCATAGATAGAACAACTTCTATGCCTCGTCCTTTCCTCCAGCATTTAAGACCTGGAAAACTTGCTGCTTGTGTTGTAATCATACCCAGCTGCAGGATATGTGACTGTGTTGCTTATTCCTCCCCTGTGTAATGTAGACCTCCATGTCTCACATGAGCCAGAGCCTTGTATGAGTTATATGGCTATTATGTTATAAGTAGGACTGATGTATTACGGAATGCTGCCATAGATCCCATTAATGGCACTCGGACTCTATTTTTTTCCCTTGTAGTAAATTCTGCACTTTTTTTTTGAAATGGACAGCTTCACGAACATGCAAAGATCCAGCATCCAGGCTGAGCTTAGGCAAAGTTGAGGGCCTGTGTGTTGAGGTGGTAGCAGAGCATCTCCCTTTTCTGCAACAGCAGGATCTCCATGGACATCACTAACCCTGCTGAGAAGCCAGTGTCTTGTCCAAATGTGAGCAGCACCACTGCCAAGAGCTGACAACCCCATACTCCATTGCCCAAATTACTTTTAACATAATATTGCTTTCCCTTACTCTGAATTTACAGTTACCTCAGCCCTGTGCTACCGTTCATTCTTCTCTGCCCATTGACAGATTTGCTGGTATCTGCCCTTTTCCTAAAGTTTTTCTTCCCAAGAGCATGACGTAGCCTGGTATTCACAAGCAGTGGTGGATTTTTTTAATAGAAGGGTGCTCTCAGAAAGAGATGAATCTGTAGCCATTTTTCAGGCTCAAACATCTTGGATCTTTGTGAGATATGTACATTTCTGGGCTGTGGTCCCATTCTGCTGTCAGCACTGCAGGAAGAACCATAAAGCCCAGGATACATACATGTAGGGAGTTGAAATCTCTTTCTGGATGTGACTCGGGCTCAGCTCTGCCCTTAATAATCAGGATTCAAACACAATCCAAATCCTTTACTTCCATGACAGCCACATCCTCCTGCAACTAAGCTTTGATGAAATTTTCTCAAATTTACAGCTAGCTGCAGGAGTGTATTTGGAGAGGAGTGTGCACCTATGGAAGATAGTGGAATGGGCATCTCTTTCCTCCAATTTTGATATGAGAACAGAGGATTTCGTGAATAACCACAATGAATTGAATCTGCATCAGTGGAGGATCAGGCTGGGTGTAGGAAAAGGCTCTTCACCAGAGGGCAGGGTGTGGAAGGTGTAGAATGGGATCCCAGAGCAGTCACAGCCCTGAGTTGCTGGAATTTAGGGAGTGTTTAGACACTGCTCTCAGACACAGGGCTTGAATTTTGGGTGATTCTGTGTGGAGCCAGAAGTTGGATTCAATGATCATTGTGGGTCCCTTCCAACTTTGGGTATACTGTGATTCTATAGTTCTGTGGAGAAAAATGGCATAGCAATGTATCTTTGTATGTATTTAGGAGGTAAACTAAGGCAGCACTTGGGTCTGGATGCTGTGTCACAGCTATACAAATTGTTGAGGGCCAGGTACCATTTCCAGAAAGAAATTTAGATTCGCTCGCTCTGTCCTGAGTAGAAGAGATTTTAGGTATGTGGATAAAAGCTGTACTGTGTCACTTGCTCCCTGGGCCAGAAAATGGGCCTTGGCTGGTTTAATTTACTAGTGTAGATACATGTTTTAAGATTGCATTGTTTGGTAATGATAACAGGACAGCGAGACATGAACGTTTAAAGATAACGATATCTCCCTCAGTCCTTCTAACAGCTCACTGCAGCTCCTCTGTATCTTACTGTTCATTTTCTTATTTCTTTCCCCTATCTTCCCTCCTTCTCAAAACCTAGCTAACATGCACTATGTCATTTCATACTAGATGTCTGAAATAGTTTTGGAAAGAGCCAGGTTCTTTGCTAGAGGGACTATGGGACTTCGATTCAGTGCTGCCTCTGCTCCAGCCTAACTGAATGTTCAGAAGAACAAGTGAGAGAACAAAGGGATGTAGAACTATGATGCAGTCCCTTCCTGTCACATCTGATTTAGCAAACAAAGTCAGATGGCCTAACAAGAAAAAAAAAAAGAAAAAAAAAAATAAGCATAACTACTGCTTTTGTGTTTGAACTGAAACGTTAACAATCAGAGGACAGTATTGAAGCAGCACAGCCAGCCCATCCATCTTAGGCACATCAAGCCAAATGGAAATCCATGGTCAACAGATACAAGAAGTCTAACAACCTCGGTGTCAGTAAGACAGGCTCAGCCTGATTACAGGGAAGCTGGTGAGGCACAGGACTGGGGCCATAAATCTGGAGTACACAGTGTGATGAAGACAGCTCTGACCAAGGGGTGGGATCTAGGGTTGGATTAGCTGAGTGAGGCACAAGGGATTAGGAAATGCAGGTCTTGAATGTGCACTGAATCTAACACTAAATTAATCAAGATCTCTTTTCAGACCTCTGATGCATCTCGTATTGCTAATGAAATAAACTATAATAATGTGGGGAGAGTTCATTAAAGGGAAGGGATGGAGAGGGAAATGAGATTGAAAAAGATTTGCATTTATATATCTCCAAGTGACTTACCCTGGTGGTTTCGAAAAAGAAGCATCCCAACACCAATACAAAGTGCTAAAATTACATGGCCTGAATCAGAGACATACAAAGAGCAGTGTTTTTCTGCTCTGTCACCTTCCACATCAGGTAAAAATCTCACAAAAACTGCTAACCTCACCTGATTGCTGGCACAATGCTGGGAAGTTGCTGCCACTTCGGATCTCATTTTATAAGATTTTGGTAAGGTTTTGTCCTTTCAGGAATGTGTTTGCTAAGATAAGGCTTAGCTTTGATCCTGAGTCCTCCTGAATCTAGTTATGTCCTAGCAGGTGTCTACTTTATATGTGTTTTGCCCTAAACACAACAACCTTTTTTAAATAAAGCAAGGCAAAGGCAGATGTAATGGGGGAATTGATACTTCAGTGTTTGTCCTGTTGGGTGAAGATGAGTGATGAAATAGAGAGAGGGTAGGAAAAAAGGTCAGGAAATCACAACCAATTTGTCAAACTAGCCTATTTCTCCCTTATTCGCATCTTTCTCCCTCTTTTTCTTTATCACTAGGGACATTAACGTGAAGGTGGTGTCCTCTCTGAGCTGCACTCCCACAGCTCCTGCTAGTGGAGCATCTCAGAGTACCTCGCCAGTATGAGCACATGAAGCTTCACAGCACCTTTGCGAGAGAAGTCAATATCATTAGGGATGATTGTACATTATGATACATTTTCTAAAGCTCCATCTATGTTACAATTAATCTCCAAT
Source organism: Lagopus leucura (assembly GCF_019238085.1). Taxonomy (NCBI): domain Eukaryota; kingdom Metazoa; phylum Chordata; class Aves; order Galliformes; family Phasianidae; genus Lagopus; species Lagopus leucura. The sequence goes on from NW_024962253.1 coordinate 2,161,035, forward strand.
TCTAAGCCAGTATTTGGCCTTCCAAGGTACACATTTACTTTCCATCGCACATAGTAACGATTTTCTGTCCCTGGTCCCGACTTTCCACTAGTGTAAATCTATACAGAGCCCTCTCCAGCTCATTTTACACCAGCCGATCATCTCAGACTCTCTTTGATATTTGTGGTCTGGTGGTGTTGCGGGTCATTAAGACAGATGCTTGCGGCTACCTTGGGACGGGCGGATGTCAGCGTGGAGAAGATGTGTTTCCTTATATATGGTTTGCTGCACTCAGTGGGATCTTTCAAGGTGGGATAGACTATCTGAATGCAAAATGCAATTGAATGCATGGACTGTCACAACTGTTGGGCTGGAAGGCACCTGGAAGGAGCTCATTTTTCTTATGAGATGACAGGATCAACTCTATTTGTGTTGCTCTGGATAAAAGTTTGCCTATCCTGCTCTTGTAGATCTGGAGTTTTGGAGAGTCTCTGCCCTGTGTGAATAATAGATTTCAGACTTTGTCATTGTACATTGTGCCTATTTTAGTAGTAGTTTTCCTTAACATAAATTTTATCTTTTTATTGAAACGTTTTAAAACTAGCACCTGCAAGCCCAGAATGAAGTGAGCATTATAGGCACATTATTACAGTAAGTTTTGAAGTTATGTAATCACTGGGACCCCTTTCTCTCCCCCATTTCTCAGCTCTTGGAAGAACAACAAAAAAGAACAAATAAACCAAAACGTGATGCAAAATCAAAGAATCTTGTGGGCATTCATTTAAAATAACAGCAAATAAACACCCCCCACAAACAAAAACAACAACAACAACAAAAAAAAAAAAAAAAAAAAAAAAAGAAAAAAGAAAAAAGAAAAAAAGCAAAAAATCCCCAACCCTACCCAAGATTTTAAAGCAGCTTTCATGCTTCTGTAAGGTTTGACTAGGTTTAAATGTCTGTAATAGGGACTACTACTGGAGTGGGAACCAGTAAAGAAATGCATGAGACAGTTTACCTCCTCAACTCACATGAGAAACAAACATTAGTCTGCCCAAACTGGAAGCAGACAAGCTGCTCACAGCATCACACAACAGGAGATGCATACAACCATCACTTGTTTAAGAGGGCACAGATTGGGAAGAGGACACAAGAACATCTGGACAGTGTCTGTTATTCACCCATCCAGGGCAACATCAGTCTCTGAAGAACTCTGTACTTAGAACCAAGATGCTGAAGAGCCTCTCAACTGTGTCTGAGGGGAGAATTGGGCTCTTAATTGCCTAGCATGGCTGTACGAGAAAGGTGTACAATAATAAAAATGCAGCAGATGAGAAAGCTGGCTATTTGAATATGACATCCTTTGTCAGCTTTATTTCACTTAATAATGTGACATGGCTTGGAGAGGAAAAAAATGATTAACCTTGCCATTTTTAAGCCTGAATTGCTGGGAGTTTTTCTGCTGAAATTCATGTCCTCAACTTTCTTTGATATTTAACAAATTCATAGTTTTATCTCCATAGAAGCTTGTTTCAGGAGGGAAAAAAATCTAAATGTGTGAGTGGAGGGGGTGAGGGGAGAGCATTGAGTAAGCCACCATTTGGGAGTTGGGTGTAAAGTAGCCTGGCATTGATTAACGTGGTTAAAAGAAAGTGGGAGGGGAAGTGTACTGAAAATGAGTGAAAGAACGGTATTGTAATCTGCTTTATTGCATTCCTGAGATGCTTGACTTAGCCTCATTGTCATAGCAAGATGATGTGTACCCTACGAGTGTATAAAAATATATGAACTCCTGGGACAATATAGTTCAATCTGCTCTGCTATTACCCATCATGCTCATCTGAGCACACTACAGCTATTAGATCTGTTTGTGAAACAGCTGAGCCCATGCATGGATCTCCTGCAAATGGAGCCTGAATGTACGGTTGAGACAGGATCTGAATGTACAATACATGGAGGGAGAAACAATGGGATAGAATGGGAACAACTGCACAATGAGAGGTGCAAGAAGAATGAATCTGCTCCAACTGTGGATACGTAATAGTAAAATAGACAGATTGCCATCTATAATTCATGGTGTTTTCTTCCCCATCCCCTTGTCAGATAGCCCTCAATCAGTTTGACTTGCAGGAGCTATACTTCACTACTGAAAGTTGTTAAAAGGCTGCCATTTTCTGCCTCAGAGGTAGCTGCATTTACAAGGCAGGAACTGAGCCATGTATATACAGAAAATTATGTCCTGTGATGTCTTTTCCTGTTCAGAGGGACCAAAGTGGAGCCACCTCTGGGTGAACAGCACTGATGCCAAATCAGCTCACTGCAGAGTATGTGCTAAAACAAAACAGACTATATCCAAGAAACTAAGCTCTCTTGTAAAAAGATATTAAAGGCTAAAAATGCATACAGACTCTTACCATTCTTAAATAGACTCTGCCACATTGCTAATAGAAATTCATTGTTAAAGTACTGGAAGACAACTATTGCACCATGCCTGCAACTAACATTACTAACTCTGATGTTTGGTTATCAGTGGCACCACGAAATAAGTCAGTAATGTTCTTTTAATCCCACATTACATTCATTTTTACAGACACTTTTTTTTTCTGATGATGACACTGCTTAACAGACTGAAAAATACAAAATTATAACAGATCTGCATCGTTGTAATTTCATCTGAAACAATATTTCCTTCATTCTTACTGTTGAGTTTGGAAGAATTGTATAATGCCCCAAATGCTTCTTGTCTATTTCTGAGATACTACTCTCAGGAGAGGAAATTATTAAAAAAAAAAAGAAAAAAAGAAAAAAAAAAAAAAAAAAAAGGAAAAAGAAAAGAAAAAAAGAAAAGAAAAGAAAAGAAATGAAATGAAAAAAGAAAAGCTTGTCTTGTTATTTCCTTCTCTGGATAATTGCATTTTCCATACCTCCTCTTTCAGAGGCATTTACAGTGAATTCTGCCTTCCACTGCTTCTATTGATTTGTAGCTCTGCAGGGTGAAAACCAGACCCTGGCAAAGCCAAAGGGAGTTTTGACTTCATTCTTTAAGAACAAATCCACTGGTGTGCTGGATCAATGCAACGAGTCTGAGCGCTGGCCTGTTAAACTGGATTTGTAACTGCTGCTCAGAGCTACAGCTATGCAAGCAGCCAAACCATGCTGCTGAACTTTGTCTTTTCTTTTTGACTGCTTTTTTGGTTTGTTTTTTTTTTGTAACTGGGTAATCTGGGTTAGTGGCAAACAAAGGTCTGGGACAGACCTTTCCACTCATGCAGTTGGTTTGTGCATTTAGAGTTGCCCACTTGGTCTAGCCCTGTGACTGTAGTTCCAGCTGGGTTTTATGAAAAGGTTCTTTTCCAGAGGGCGGTTGCCCCAGAATGGGTTCCTCAGGGCACTGGTCACAGACCCAACCTGCCAAAGTTCAAGGAGCATTTGGCAAACTCTCACAGACTTAAGTTTCTATTTTTGTGTGGTTCTGTATGGGTCCAGGAGTTCCACTTGATGGTACAGGTGGGCCCCTTCCAATTCTACATATTCTATGATTTTACAATTCAATGGTTCTGTGAATGGATATCCTGGTTCTAAGCCTCCCAAGAGTGCTTTGAGAAACCCTGCTGTGGACAAAACTTAGGATCTGCCATTGTGCTACTTAGTGGTATGAGCTTCAGGGCCATACAGAATCCTTCCAAGCACCAATGCCCTGACTAGCATACAGTGGTGGACTTTGTATAATAGAAGATGGATTGGGTCCAAATAAAGTGAAGTAATCCCTGCATATCTGGCAGAACTCCAGCAACAAAAATCCTGACAGAGAAAGGGATGGGTTCAATTGCATCATCTCTGAGATCATATCAAGCTTAAGAGCTGAATAAGCTGTTGACCTTGGCCTGTTTGCTGCCTATACCATCAGAGCAGACAGATACAATTGTTAATAGCATAGCCTAATTACTTCCTAATTTCTTCAAGAATACCCCAAGCATAAGAATTCAATTAACTGCAACTATAAGGAAAGTTTGAAGTCTGAGCTATTCTCTTATTGACATCATTTGGATGAAGAGAATGTGAGAACAGATGCTACATTTCTTAAAGAATCCAATTTTTAATTAATTTTAACTTATAAGTTAATGAATAAGTTTCTCTTAGAAATTCTCTGAGAATTACTTCCATTTTCCAAAAGTAAGAATGTTAAGCTTGAGAAGGATAAGCTGTTGTTTGCTTGCAAAACAAAGGGACAGGATCCCTGTCTTCACCGCAGGCATAATTTTTTGGAGTACTACATCCAGACTACACTCCTGCTTTCATTAAACTTTCTTATACTTCCCCACACGAGTAACATGAAGCTGTCAGCAGCTTCTAGGAAATGCATGGAATTGTGATGGTCAATAAAGGTTTGCCAGATTTTCCTTCTTTTCCTTTCAGTCTTACTCCACTTCCAAATTAAGTTGTTCATTAGCAGTGGTTTAGTTTGTACAATCTTTGCAAAACCTGATGACTGTCTTAAGATATTGACGAAGGCATCCCATCCACTGCATGTGCATCAGGCTTGACGTTTAATGATCAAACCTCTTGGTTTTGTCAGGGAATTTGTGGAGATGAAACAATGGGAGTATTAAGTTTGCAGGGGCCAAAACCAAAAATGCTTAAGTAACAGAAGACCAGACAGTGGTAATACAAGGCCTAGCACAGGTAACACCATCAACTATTATTACCATATGGGGAAAATGATCACTGAAAGTCCTGTGGGTAATCACACACCATCAACTCTGCTACATATCTGGGCCAGTCTGCAAGCATCACTTGTATTTCAGGTATTTTCAATACCTGACCTGATGATAAGAACATGAACTGCATCCACATTTGTTTTCACTTGCTCCAACTGTTGAGAACATACAGATAAACTCACTGCAGAACCAGAGGGAAAGCTAGGAACCAGGAATTCCTGCTATGTTTGATGAGAGACAAAAGATTCTCTTTATCATGCCTTTCAGAGAGATGAAAATGACCCTTGGGCGATCTCTTAGTTAAAAATTCTACTGAAGTCCAGCACTGGTTTACACTCATCCACAGACACACAGGGCAGACGGGTTATAAATAGCAGCTGTGGTTGCTTTGCTTAAGACTGAGCCAGTTTCTGCTTATCTCTCTGGGTAAACGCACGGAGCTGTATGTACCACAGAGACTGCCACAGTAAGGGTCGAAGGTATGTAGTTAGTTCCCTTTAAGTCTTGTGATGAAAAGAAATAGCTATGGCATCCCATTCTGTAGCTCCATATTGGACAGAGATCTGGGGAGGGTTCTGGTTTTGTATGCAGTGCAATGATCACAGAAAAACACAGAAATGATGGCTTAAAAGCTTTTTGTCCTCTTGCCCTGGTAGGAGGTTGCACCACCTGAATGTGCTGGAAAGTGAAGGCAAGAAAACTTCAATATAAAGAGACAGTTCTGAGGTCAGATGCACACATTCACATAGATCATAAATAAAAATTAAACTCTAAAAGGTGAGTGTAAGGTGCAGAGCTATTCCTAAGCTCTGCAGTCTGGGTGCTAGCTGTACAATTGCAGCAGCATGAATGGCAGTGGAAAAAAATACCATGGAAGTGCTGAAGGTGTCACCAGCAGGTGTTATTAGCTGTCCTGAGCTCAGTGCAGCTGTACTGGGCAGTACAGGAAGAATGGCTCAGCTGTGCCCAAAGCTTCTGAGCAGTGGAGGTAACAGCTCAGCTCACCTGTGCTCTGTTTGGTTTGTGCATGACTTCACTGAGGAATGTTGACTCTTGGGATCCCATGGGCTGCCCTTCTCCAGCTTGCCTCTGGGAGGCCTGAGGACGTACCTGACTTTACTGAATTAAGTCAGACGTCTGGGAACTCTGTAAATCATAGAATCACAGGATCTCTAAAGTTGGAAGGACCAATAAGATCATCCAGTCCAGTCACCAACCCATGCCTGTGACCTCTCTAGATGATGACCCTCAGTGTCACATCTACCCTTTTAGTGATCACCTCCAGGGACAATGACTCTACAACTTCCCTGGACAGCCTATTCCAATACCTCAGCACTCTTTCTGAGAAGAAATTTTTCCTAATGCCATCCTGAAATCCCATCCAGGTATTGTTGAGACACAGCTAGGCCAAGCCACCACCAACCTGACCACAACCTTGCTGTGAAGGAGAGGTTGGATCAAACCCCATCAGAGGCCACTTCCCACCAACACATTGGTGATTCCTCTATAGAATTTTAGCTGTTATCTCCTTGTTCTGCAAAGTGGAGGGCAAGTCTGATTTGCCTCCATAACTTGTCTGTTCACTGTCCTGCACTGATTTTTCTGGAAAGGAGCAAGAAAAAGTAACTCTTCCTACTGGAGAAAAACAAACCATGTTTACTTTTAAGATATGCTACAGAAAGAGAAACCCAGATGGCCTTTGAGCGCCAACACAGAGGCAATTCTCACTGAAGTTGGGTTGGTGTCTTTAGTAGACTGCAGAAAAATGAGGGGTAGAGGCAGAGACAAGCATTTCAAAATGTGGTAATGAAAATGCTCACAGGAAATGTGTTAGATCAGTAAATACACTTTAATGGCATTTGCACTTATTTAGCATCGCTTTTACACATCCAGGATGGCTGAAGTGAGCCTTAATATAAATGCGAATTGGGATCATACAGAGAGGAATAGATATAAGGAAATGGGCACAAACTCAGATGGAGACTCTTAACTGGGATGCACTGGCATAACTCCCAACACATGGAAGGTAAAAATCCAGCCATGCAGTGTGTACTCACACATAGATGAAGACACACATATGCACACACTTTTCCTTAAAAATAGTGAGCTTTCACTGGGCCCCACTTCCCATTAAAAAGGACTTACATCCTATGAAAATTCATAAACTCTGCAGGCGTTTCCACGGCGATTTGACGGAGTAATCTCCCGTCATCTCAGCTTCTTGGTGACAATGACAAGAGGAAGATGGATTTATCAAATACACAGTGACATGTTTATGACCCTGTTTTGCATAAGCAGGAACCTGAGCCAAAGGCTGTGCAGCTTGAGATAGCAAGAGGGTTTTTATAAATATTGTGACAAGCAGAAGTGATATTTGGAAGAGCATGAAAAAAAAAATTATCTTTCAGGGTTTTTTTTTGTTGGTTTTTTGTTGTTGTTGTTGTTTTTTTTGAGACAGACTGCATTGTTGTAGGGTGGGGGAGAAAGGGAGAGAAAGCCTTTTCCCCACTTCTCTACATTTCAGTTTCGAGCACAAAGGCTCAGCTCTCCCTCTCACTTCCAGAAGTTTTTCTGTTAACTCGTCTCCCCCCGAATGCGAAGCCCCCTTTTTATAAATGTGTTGTTAGGAAGGGAGCATGGGGAAATGATCTCCATTTTTGGCAATAAAAAATAACGTGGAGGAACTGTAGGAACACAGATGGCATCAGATAACTCTATTTATGACACATGCACGCAAACATGCCAGGCTCAGCACTAGACGTACTGCTACATTCATCAGCGTGGCTTTTAAATGGGGAGTACCACCAGAGGGCCCACACACCATTTGAAGTGATTTTACCCTGCTTTTGCACACAAAAACCGATCATTGCAATTATTAATGCAGTTTCTAAACAGGAATTTCACAGGGGATTGCCCAGGCAACTCTCTCAGGTTTCTCAGTGCTGCAAAAGCTTTTGTCTCTGTGAGGCAGAACTAGGTGGTGAAGATGCTCTAGGTGTTCTGCAGCCTGTGTCACAATGAGGTTTGCAGAGCTGTGCTGTGCAAAAGGAAAGAGCAGGAGCAGAGTGATGTTGCAGACCTGAGGACTGAGCTTCATGGTTTTATATCCGTGAGTTTCACAACAAGAAGTACCCTAACACCACCAGACACTCTTTTGGAGAGACAATATATAAAAATTTGCACTTTCGATTTCTCATAAAACCATGGGAGCTAGTTAGAAATATAGGAAATAAATCACAAAGAGGAGAAAAAAAAAAGAGTAAGAAATGTGCATGGTTGTGTCTTTCCTCTTTGGATTCCATAATTTTCATCATAATTTATATACTGAAAGAAAGGATGAGGCTAAAACAGCAACAGTGTGGAAAGAAAGGTTGTGGGTACCCAGAGAGTTCATGTGGTAGTTCAAATGGTATGAGCAAAACTTACAGTGCTCAGTATGAAATATTGTCTTTGTTTTTAGTTCTCTTCCCCCCTCCTTGCTCCCCTTTTCCCTTCCTCCAGATAAATATATTAATTAAATGGCCCTTCTTTAGAATTACACAGAAAAGAGAGTTCAGGAACCTTTATTGAACCGACCTGTAAAACTAGAGCAAAATCAGCTTCTCTGTTGTTCTCTCTAAATGATTTTTCCATTGCATTTCACATCTTATCAGGGACTTGTTTGGGCTTGAAGCTCTGAAGCCTTTTCTGTAGGTCAATTCAATAAGGCACTCAAAGCTGCTTTTCTCTTCATTGATTGGGATGTTGGGTATGGTTTTGGGTTTTCTGTGTTGCTACTTTTTTCTTTCCTGTTCTTTAAAGTAAAATAATGCTGTTTTATTTTCATTTTTTTTATTTCTTGTATCTTTAAAGGAGAACAGACATAGTGTCATTCTTAGTCCATCATAAAATTTTTCTTAAAATGAAATCATCCCATTTCATTATTTGATGTCCAGAAAGAACTCGTGCTTCCCCATGAACATTGTAATATGAGCTAAAATTTGGCTCAAAGGTTTGAATTTGAAGACTTGTTTCATCAGGTGTGAGGTAGGTATGAAGCGATAGCCTCACCAGCCATGTCAGCTCCAGGGTAAATTGCTCTGTACCAACAACCTATAGCTTATTCTGTAAAAAAATTCAATGGCCCCAATTTTAATTTTTGATGTCATCATTAATAACTTTGCCAAAATAATTGTATATGCCTCAGATCAATACTGTACCAGATGATACACGTGCAGGAGTTGTGCACTGGGATGGTGGTGGTGGTGGGACAGCTGAGAAGAGATGAAGGAATTGCCTACTTGTTTCTGTTAAGCTGCAAGGGAGCTCATGCCTTTTCTGTGGCTGGGAAGCTCCATGCACGCTATCATACATTATGTTTTCAGAGTATGGGCAGTTGGGCTTAAGTTGGATGGAAGGACAGCATTCAAATACTTTGTGACAGTGTGAAATGAATAACAGCCAGAGGACAGGAGACTCAGTTGTCTCAGGCCCTATTCCTACATGAGAATGACTGCACAAGTCTGCTTCACAGTCCAGCAATCACTAGGATCTTCTTAGGATGAGCTGCTGGGGACTGCGTGAGGAAGTGTGAGACACTGCACATGAAATGGCCCTTCAGAGTCTCTCTATCTATCTGACTTCACAATCAATAGTCCATACTGCAGTGTCAAAGATGGACCCCAGATCTACCTCTTGGAGCCAATCCCCTCAAAGACCCTTTTTAATTCCCACTTCTGTTCCCAGAGGGAACCCACTAGGGCACTGCTTGGCCTCAAGACAGACCCCTGGGTCTGCAGTATTGAGTGGGGCTACCTGAAACCCTGAGAAACCAGATGTCTCTGTGAGAACAAAATCCAAGGGCCCTCCAAATAAAGATGCAGGAGTACATACAAACAGCACAGCCTCTTCCCCACAGCCCCTATTCAAACCTGAGCCAGCATTACAATATCCCAAGTGGCCAAATACAAAATTGCTATTGCTGTATATGGAAGTCACCTTTCTTTTAGACATTAGTAAAAATTTCCTATCTCCACTTGACTGATTATGTATTTTATCTGTTATATTTCTTCTTCCCTCCATCCTCCAGCCTCTCCCCCCTTGCAGCAAACAGTTTCATGCAAACCTTCTAAGATTTCTGTGGGGAATGGTAGGCAATAGAACTCTGTTGTCTAATGGGACTTCCACCAGCATTTGGCATCCTTCCTGGCATTTCACCCTTCATATTATAATTTATAGTGTAATGTATTTTTTTTCATATCACGCTATAACATAAATTATTGCCAGTTTGTCCTTAGCACTCAAGGAGACAGTCTAGGGCTTTTCAAGCCAGGAAAAAGAATGAGAGAAAGAAAAAGAGAAATAGAGAGAGAGAGATGGAAGGAGAGCAAGAAGGGGAGGGGGGTGGGGGGAGAAGGAGTAAAGAAGTGAAGGAGAGAGAGGAGGAAGGAGAGAGGAAGGAAGGGAGGGAGAGGAAGGAGGGTAGAAGAGAGGGGAGTAAATCCATTTACAGAAAAAAAGCCCAACACTGTTTTCCTAAGGCAAACTAACCAAGTAAAATAAAATAGAGAGCAACTTTTTGTCCTAATGACTTATTAAAATGCTCTGCTTCAGCCTAGGATATATCAATGAGCCCTCAGTGGATCAGACAGGAGAGAGTCTGAGGAAGAAACCATCATGCTGAAAAATAATGTATTTTTAAGTTTCCTTATCTTTCTCACTAGTATGTCCCTTAAATTATTAAAAGTGAAAGACATTTTAATATCACTTGGAGGCTGTTTGTTCATTTTTGGCATCTCATTTAGCCTGGAGAATAACATTACAGAAGACAGTTTTACTGTCTATTTACTTTATTACTGTATGTTATTTCTATTATGGTCACAGTTAGAAGCCCTGTTGGGTTAGGTGCTGCACAGATGCATCCCAAGGCATGAGCAGCCTGTTTAGCTAAGAGGACTACAGGGATGTGTTCATATCCCCTTCTTTCTGAGCCATCATTGCTCCACTGGCAAAACCGTGCCCTGCATGCAACAGTGCTGGCAGAAGATTGCTTCTGTGTTCTCCATTTGTGGTGCTTGATGAGATCATCATACTACAGCAGCTGAAAATGTCCTCTTTTTGCTCACATATCCCCTGCCTCCTTCTGAGAGCTCCATAACAGCAGCCAGAGGTGCCCAAGTTTCATTTGGGTTCTCTGAACTCCAAGATGAAGAGACAGATTGATGCCCTATTCTGCCATAAATTGGTCTCAGTGAAAGGAAAAAAAAAGGAAAATAGAAATAAAAAAAAAAAAATATATATATATATATATATATATATATAAATACATTTACACATACCTATGAAGCTTGAGGTTTTACTGGGGTTTGAATAATCAGAACAGAAAGGGACATTTGACTCTTGGTCATGGCCTCCTGTATCTTACAGGCTGGTCAGCCTCCCCCAGACAAGCTGCCTGTGTGAGAGTTTACCAAGTTTGTAGATCTGCACAGAAAGGCAGGAACACTGCTGTTGTGCTGAGGGCAGCTGTGCTGCTGTGTGCTGTGCAGACTTGCAGACAGACGCACTTCTCACACCACACAGGGGACATCAGCCTGCTGGTACGGTCTCTCTCTTTATGGCAGCCAGGCTGCACAGTTGAAGCAGGAGCTGGACATTTGGTAAAATGAAAATCACTAACTCCTCACTAAAACTCTTAGATCAACGCCTGTCCTACATGCACACACTATTGAGGGACACTGTGAGAGGAGAGAGATTTTGGAAGAAGCCATTGCTTCTTTCCCTTTTGTTTTGGACCGAACTCACGGTGCACCCATCCCTTTTCCAAACAATTTTCCAACCCCAGAGAAAATTGTTGGTCCTCTAGACCAGTATCCTTTCTGGAGACCAGCTCCCACCAAGCTTTGAGAAGCTGCAGCATAGCAGAGAGGTTACAAAACCACCCAGAGCCCTGCAGCTGCAGAAATCATGTCAGTATGTGCAGAATTTGCATTCTGCAGTTGTAGGATTACACCTATAAACAGCTGTAAGACAAGAAAATTAAAAAGAATTTGCTATGCCTTTTCCTTATCTCCCTCCTTTGCTCCTGCTCTGCTTTCTGTACCTCCTTGGCTCATGACCACTGTTCACTCACTGGAGTCCCAGCAGCAATTCTTCCTCTCCTCTCTCCTGGCCTCTTTGCAGCCTTGCTCAGCTGCTGGGTGCACAGTTTGTTAGGGAATCACCTCACAGAGAACTTCTCTTGTGAAACTTCTCTTGTGTGTGTGCATTTTCCCTCAGGGATGTTGCTTGTGCAGGATGCCCGTGGCTGGTAAAGCCTAACATTTTGCTGTATGACAATCAGATACAGACTTTGCCACCTTTCTTTGTGAAGGGCTGCTCTAAGATCTATTTTTCCAAATACCTTTGCAAAATTGCAGAATCTGAAGATCTCTTTTAGCAAGTGACATCCTCACTGCTTCTTAAAGAAGGGAATATTGATACTTCAAATGGAAATATGAAGCAATGAAGGGTCCTGCCTCATCCTCCTGCAGATTCTCCGTGGAAGAGGCCAAAATAGCAATATCACTGCTGGAACACTCTCCTCTTCCCAACCTGAAAAGTCCTCATCAGTGGTATTACGTGCTTTATGAGTAGCACTTTGGAGATTTCACACTTGTTTTCAGTTTAAAAAAGAGTGCATTAAATCTGTCTCCAACCTTTTCCAAACACTTTTTCTTCAGGATGTACATTTTCAGGCTTTGCTTGCTGCAGGCCCAAGCCCTTCCCCTGCCCAAAGGAGGCACTACGAGTGGGCTCCTGTTCTCAATCTATTGCTAAATCTCAAGATTTACCTGGGTTTCACCTTCTGTCTGACTGTAAACAGTGTGCCCCGCACTTCTGAGATCAAGCTTATAGAGATAGATGCATACATATTTTTTAGGCTCTTGAAGCAACAAACACACATCTCCACTTTTGCTCCCCCTGTGAACCTGTCTCCTTTCTCTTTCCTCATTGTATCGTTCACCCAACAAGGCCACATCCATGTATTTTCCTTTTGCTCTGCTCTGTCATCAGAATCTGAGCAAAATTTGACTCAGTGTACTTACTTAGGCATTTTTTGTCCGCTAGAAGAGCAGAACCACTACATTACAGAGGCGCATGTTGACCTCTTTTGGACTTAGTCCACTCGCTGTGTTTCTGACTTGATGGTTTTGAATCCAATCGATTGGTAAATGGCTAAATAGTGAGAGAAATTGCTTTCTCTCATTACTCTGCATGGCTGTGTCATTACCCTTTAATATTGCATCATTATTGAGTGATGCAGCCCTTCAAGACATGGCCAGCGGGATGTAATGCAGAGGTAGAGATGTGCAAAATATTTAATTCAAAGTTTACTCCTCTAATGGGAGGCAGGTATATGGTTGAAAGGGGAAGTAGAGGAGAGGTGTGAGCCCCAGCAAAAAATAATAATAATAATAATACAACTCTGCTCTTGAGCTTGACCTGGGCTTCAATCCGTGATGAATGCCTTGGAGAGATGGACCTTACTTTAACATATAAGGCATGCTCTTAAAATGAGATATTCCCAAAGCTCATCCTGCCCTTAACACATTTGTTCCTCAACACAGTGACTCTGAATTTTGCCTTAAAATACAATTACGGCTCTTGGTCTTTTCACTTACACAAGTGTTTTGATGTTGCATGCTACTTAGGTGAAATTGGCCACCTGTGGGCTTCATGCCTCCCTCAAACTCAGATGATGACTTTGGGCAAGGTATCAAATTTAAGTAATCCGGTTTTCTAATCTCATTTAGTATTTGGAGACTTCTGCCAAGCAGTCTTTTCCCATTCAAGATCCTAGTTTGCAGCTTCCATGTCTGGGCAACCCACAGAAAACAAAGGTCAAAAATAAACAGAGGAGATATCACTGAACAGCAGAAAACAAACAAACAAACAAAAAAAACAAAACCAAAGAAACAAACAAAAAAGAAAAAAGAAAAAGAAAAAAATCCCAAGCTACTTCACAAAGAAAAAAAGAAGAAAAAGTGTCAGGGTAGGAAAAAATAATCATAAATTCAGCTGTTCATGCTCACAGCATATCCATGATTGCTCACTCCTGTCTAACCATGGTTAGAACCAAATCAGCTCTTGATGGCTTGAGGCATTTGGACATACTAATGACCACCTGCCAAACACTGTTCAACCAAAATACAACTGATCCATGGAACTCCTTGCTGCTGGGAATCACAAATGTTAACAGTTTACATGGGGGCAAGTAGTTGATAGAGGTATTTATGAGTGGAAAATCCACCCAGGAGTACCACATTCAAAGAAACCCTGAGTCTGGCTGTTTGAGGTGGTATAACAGGGAAAGTAGTGCAGTACATTTTTCTTATTTTTGTTCTCCTACCTGCTCTTTGCTTCTGTGGCTAAGAGGTACTGTATTATAAAGTCTGGCTTGATGTGTCTCTTGTTATTTCCCTGTGTTCAATAGAATATGTATTTTGAAACAAAAACATACTAACAAAAGGAGAAAAATGTAAGAAAGAGATCTTAGCAACCGGTTAAGAGTGAAAGAAATAAAGAAAAAAAAATGTATTGCCAGAGGGCTGGCTCTCTGCCCTACTATTCTGCTTCCCCTCCCCCTTGCCATCTTAGCCCTCATTTGGGAAAGAAGACCCGTCAAATTAAAGATGGATAAAAACTCATTAAGAAACAACAGGCCTAGATGAAATTGCCACTGGGATTGCACTGATGGGATGGTCTCCCCCCACCCTTTCTTTCATTCAAAGATTACAAACCCTTTTTCTCCTCCAGGACTCTTGCCTCCATCCTGGTCCTGGCTAACTCCGTGCCTCCATGAACCCCTGGGTTTGAAGGGTCCATGTGGGTAGAGAGGGGGAGAGCGTGAGGGTTGTTTGTTACACTTCCTTTTGTTTTTAATTAACCTCCGGTGTTTTCTTTGCCTAGAGAGCAAATCCTCTCACCCTGATTTTTTACACATGCCTGCATTCAAACTACAGAAGAGTTAGATCTAGAGAGAGAAAAACTGAGAAAGTTAGAAGGAAAAAAAAAAAAAAAAAAAAAAGCTTCTCCATCTAAAGGAAAAACGTTTTATGGTGAGGGAATTGCAATCTGTGTGAGTTTTACAGGCCAATCTTTGCTTATTAATACTGATATGAGGCAAGCCCACAAGGATAAAACCACTCACAAATTAATGGTGAGCTGCTGGGCTCCAGCTCAGGATTCTTGCAGCAAACTCTCATTGCAGGGGTCTGCAGGTATATCTGCGCTGAGCTCTAAGACAGAGCTGAGGAATACAATTCCTCCCCATAGTCCTGCCCCAAAGTTTATTTTGTTCTTCAGCCCACGTACCTCTTGATCGTGGTGATGGTTCAACAACTGAAACAGCTCTAAGAAACTAAACTAACAAAAAAATGGTTGTAGAATATGCACACAGGGGTATGTACTTCTGTCCTCCCATGCATGTGCACTGTGACAAGGCAGCATGAGTACATATCCAGGCCATAGGGCAGCAGGAAGGTAATGAAATTTTATATGGTAGATAGGGTGAAGAAGGGGACATCATTGCTAAGTGGAAGCTAGCAAGGGCCATTGTCTGCACTGAGGCAGTTCCTTAGGAACACTGCTGAGCACGTGCATCACAATCATGTCTTAATGTCTGAAGGAGAGCTGAGCTCTCAGTCTCCAGTCATGCTCATGCCAGTGGAATTAAATGCTGTTTTACCAATGTCTGGGTAAAATCCACATGTAAACTTGTGGATGGGTTGACTAGAGGCCAAGGAAAGGTATAAAACCAACAACATGCCACTTCAAGAGGAAGATATTCCCTTAGCTAGCTAAATTTGAGTGTGATTAGTGAAGCAAGAGGAGTATTTCAGATATGTATTGAAACAGAGATATGGTGGAGGACAGGACAGGGAGATTTTTGCTAGGCAGATTAGCACAGGCATAGTCAAAGGCTAGAGTCGTATTTACATGTAAAGATTCATTCCAAGCAAATTGGGATTGAAGATATCTGTAGAAACTGAAGAAAAAAATTCCCTGAAAACCCATTATTTGTGTGGACTTGTTCAGTATCACCACAACATCGCGCTGCAGAGAGGTTGCTCACTTCAGCAGCCTGAATCTTTCCCTGCATATTAGCGTCCTCATCTTTTTTGGTCTCTCCACTTTGCTAACAGCGCTGTTACATAAGGGAACACACCAAATAACAGCTTTCCCGTGAAAAGCGTTATCTTTCCAAGGAAGAGACAGCCCAGCAAAAAGCTTTCTGTCACTTTCAATAGGGACTTTGGGCTAAATCCTCAGCTGATGTAAATCAGTAGCTCCACTGAACTTCAAGTTGATGAAGCAGCTTGAAAACACCTGAAGTTTGTCTTGGAGAATCCACAGGAGACGCTGGCACACAGCATATGTATTAAAACTGTAACAGTAATAGTGACAGTGGGAATTGTCATTATTAATACAAGCAATAATTGCAATTTGCAATGGGCCTCTGGAAAAACAAAAGCAGCCTGAAAATATGGGCTGTATAAATGCTTGAATATGAGCTTCCTGTTCTGTAGAACAAACTTGTGAACTCAAAATTTTGTAAATAAGTTTTGAGTAAATAGTCTTTTTTTTTTTTTGTAAAAAAAGTGTTGAGTAAATAAACATTTCACTGCTGTTTTGAAACAGCAAAATCCAGAAGTAAAATGAATTAGATGACTGAATAAAAATAAACGTATTTTGCTTTTTGTGCAATCAAGTCCCAAAATCATTCATTTCAGTCTGCTATGAGAAATTCAAGCTGGGGAGTCACATGTGCAGTATAACACTCATGTTCCTGTATCATACTGAATACCTATAGAGTACAGTGCTGAAATGGTTGGGTTTCAGCTTCTCCAGACTTGCATTTCTTCCCCTTGTATAAAAGGGAAGTCTGGTCACTGCAAATGTCAGCAGAGTCTTTCTTGGAAAGGAATAATAGTCACAATACAGTTTACTCTCAAGTTTACTCTCAAAAGGGGCAGTGCAATAGATGACCATGGTACGACCTTACATCTATCGAAAGTAAGCGCACTTCCTGTCTCACAGAGTACTTGTAAACCATTTCTTTTTGCCTACTTACTGCCTACTTTGAGGACAATTTCATGCCATTCCAACTTCTTTGCTCTTTAATTACCAAACTGTGGAGACTGTAAAATGAAGAAACTCTTCACAGAGCTCTGTGTCTGTTTCTCATGAGAGGACCACAGCCACAGCATAATGGTTTGAAGGATCCTGGAGGATCTGCCTCTCTCATCTGGACAGATGCATGACCAGCTCTGACTATGCTGTTCCAGACAGTTGCTTTTTTCCCCCATTTTTAATCTACCTCTAGTGATGCAGCCTCAGCCTCCCTAGACAACCAGCTCTGCAGCTTTTCTTTCCTCACCATTAGAAAGGTTTGGTTTTTTTTTTAGCCTGAATCTTTCTCTGTCCAATTTCCTGCCTCTTGCCAGTGGCAATAAGGAAGTGAATAGACCTTCAGACAAACAACAGAAACCCCGCTCTCTCATTAAAGATGTCAGCTGTAACATCGGTTAAATGACTGGTTCCATGAGATCTAGACATAGATACAGGGCAGCGAGTTACCCCGACAGGGATGAGAGGAAGGACATGTCCTTGTGCTTTCTCTCTCCCAACTTTATCGAAGCCAATCTTTGAAAATTCAATATTCATTCTGAGCTCCCGCTTAATAAACTTGGCAAACCTGACGTTTTTAAAACAAAACAAAACCATGCTGTTCACTTTCCCTTTTCATTCTTAATTGGCCCATCTAAAAGCAATCAAGTGAACATTTAGCTGTGGTAGAAAGAACTGCAGGAGACCTCTCCTCCAAATGCCATTATTCAGGAGTGCACAGGAGTGTGGATATGTTTATGGAGAGTGGGAGGCACTTTGCAAATACTCTCTCAGCAGCAACAGAGGAGCAGAAGGATGCTCAGGGCTTGGATAAAAGGGACGTGGGCACAACAGAGCTCCAGCACCAGGGACTCGCTGCCCGGCACAAGTCCCAGACACCCACACTTCTGGTTTAGGATCCCTAAATGGTGTTGGGGGAAATTAGGCATTAAAGAATAAACTCCATAGGGTGTTGCCTTGACTTGCCAAAACAACACAGTACATAGAGAAGCATCTCGTAAAAGCCATCCGTCAATGGGACTCAGTTGCTGCCCATTGTTAGAGGTCTCTTGCCAGGGCTTAAGTGCTTGAGGTGCTTCCTGCACAGGGTGCCCATGTTTATCAGGGCCCCTTTTCACTAGCTGCTAGCAAAGGGAAAGAAAAACACCAGATAATAAAGAAAGAGCGTGTGCAAAGCATAGATGTAAGTCTGTGCCTCTCACAGCAGAAAGGCAGACCCAGTAAAGTACTTAATCCATTTCAGGTGCTAATAATGTTGAAGGTAGGGTAGCCCTGGCTGGGCAGCTGGGTGTGTGCAATGACATACATTGGATGTATCGATCAAGTTAACTTTTCATATCAGGTACTACCATTTCTAGAAATACACGAGTATGTCTAGGACAGGAATCAGATTTCAGCAGTGAAGCTATACAGAACGTATAATTATATTTTGCATTTTTAATATACTTATTAGCATAATAATGCATTAGTTTAATAGAATATTAATGTGATGCAGAAATATTAGCATACTATAGAACCTTATTCATTAATACATTAGACCCTTATTGTATTAGTGGCACAATCTACTAGAGAAAATGTTGCTTTGTGTCTGATATTGCAATCCAAGAAAAAATTGAGATGGCACAGAGAGAACTTCCCTGTCACAGGCAGACTGGAGTCTAGGTGCACTTGCAGGAGCTGAGGAGAAAATCCTCTTGCAGTAAGAAAGTTGATATTTGAGAAGCTTTCCTACATTCTCTGATTTAGACCTAAGAGCTTTTCTAGGTTTTTGCATTAAAACATTAAACTCTTCAGCCTTCTGAAACCTCAACCTCCATGAACCTCAGAGCTGAATGAGAAAGCTGCTTTTACTGCATTCAGATACCCTCGCAGAATACGTAGAATTGAGTTCAGATCTCTGCTGTCTCATCGTGTCTCATCCTGGAGAGCATCTCCACCACTGACTGATGGTGACAAACATCCCCTCACAGAGATCCCATGTTGAATGCTACCAAACAGATTGCCAAACAAAGCAGTTTGTTCCTCAATACCCCACAATGTCAGTGAATGACCCAACTGCATAGCTATCTACTTTTCTGTTGTTCTCAATGAAATTGTGAGGAATGTCTTCATGGAAGCCTGACTGAAAACAGTAAGGTCCTGTGAAAAGATCTGAAAAAAAGCCTATTATATTCAGGTTCCAAAAATTCCTCTGTAACTTTCTTAAGACTTTGTCAGTTTGACATCAGCCCTGGAGTAAAGGGTCCCACCCTGAACTGATCTCTCCATCCACTTTTTATTAGGGAGCAAAATCTCCTGTGTTGCTGTCTGTGTGTTTCTACTGGAGAAATGCCCTCTCAGGGCATTTTAAGGCAGGCTCCCATAGCAGAGCATTAAAACAACATTTTGTTATCTTCAAGGTACTTGATGGTATGCCCCTATGAATGGGACTGTGTAAAGCAGTTATCTGCTCAAACTTTGTACTAATCTGCATGACCCTGATGTCTTTATGGCAACTGAATAAACATGCTCTATAAGCTATGGAAAACAAATATCTAGTTAGTTAATCCCATGTCTTCTATTCACAGACAGACCGACAAACAGGACTAATTCCTCCTATTAATACTTTGACTAAAAGCAATAATGCTAACCAAGATCACTCATGGGGTAGATTACGTGCTTTTAGCAGAATGGGGAAATGAGTTAAACAGAAAAAAGAAGAATTTGTTGTAGGGATGCTAAGCATTGAAGAAGTCTGTTGTTTCTGTCTTCCTTTCAGAGTGGTACAGTCCTTTCCAGAGGCAGATATTCCCAAACCCCAGGTAACCCTCCCAAGTAAGGACAACAAAGAGAAGGTGAAAATCACAGCGCTCACTCTCTAGAAAACTTTTGCATCTGCCTAACATCTTTGTGGCATTGGGATTGTCTGAAATCCTGAAATTCCTTCTAAGGAGCTCAGCAAAGTAGATATTTTGCTTTTTAAAAATTACACTAGATTTTCAGTGTACATAGCTATCAAACTGAACTTACTGTGGCATTTTTTTATTTTTTTATTTTTCCATTTTACACTAGATCCAGTGGATTTGTTTTCCAGGGTGTTGTGTTCCCTTTTTTTTTTTTTTTTTTTTTTCCCCCGATGCATTTGAACAGCAGCTTTTCTCTTCTCCTTGTGATCATGTAAATGTTTAATTGCTCTTTGCATTTGCTGATGGCACAACATAAGCCCCTGCAGTAAAAGAGATTTGTGCTAAAACTCAAGTGCTTAAGAAATAAGGAAAAGGGTTATATTTTGGGTCAGTTCAATTATCTCAATTTCGGGGGGAATTATATATTAATTTTAATGTAAGTTGCAGCATAGCAGTGCAATTAGCATTCAGACAATGTGAGAAAGTCTTTCCTGAAGTTAACCAATGTGTGCAGTCCATGCAAGGGATTCCAGGGGGTTAGGTGGTGCAGATCACAGCCATAATACAGCTAAGCCAGGTCCTTAGATGGTGTAAATCAGCACTGCCAATGGAAATACTCTGATTTAGACCGAATTATTATGTCCCCCTACTGCTGTTTGAGATGGACTCAAGATGACAGCGTTGAGATCATCACTAGAATACATATTTACTTCCTAAGCACTAAATTGCATTAAAGCCACCCAGCTAGACTGAAAGCTAGAAACCCAAGCAAGCCTCTTGTTAGCTGGCATCAAGCTATTCAGAACCAATGTCAGCCACTCCAAATAAGCTTGATTTAAGTATGAAGGAGAAAGTCTTGCCTTCTGCTTTCCTAGCAGTTCAATGCAGATGGTTTCATACCCCATTTTAAATTAATTTTAACTGGTTCAATGTCTTTCTGGTATATAGGGGATGTAAAGCCCAGGGGAGCCAAACTACTCTCTGCTGGATCCCACCCCCTTCCAAAGTAATACCTCAAGTACAAATTCACAGATACCCCACTACCATGTCTGGCTCCTCATGTCTGAATCTGCTTTATCCTCTTAGCAGGGCTGACTTATGGGTTTTTTTTTCGCCAAATAAAGACCTCTGTCCAGCGAAACATGGGAAAACAAAAACCCTTTGTTTCTAGTCTCAAAACTGCCTACCAGTTCTAGTTGGAAGGTTTGCTCAGTTGTTTTGTGAAAAGGTCTTGACTGACAGAACGTCTGAACTCAGAAAATTAATGAGCTTGTATTCTGCAATGGGCTGGGAAAAGGAGTCCAGATGGAGAGACCCTTGATAGGACTGCTAACGCTGCTTTGTTGCCATCCTTTGTTCAGCGCTTGTAGAGTGCCCAGCAGTCAGGGGTTCTGCTGTTTCGAGGAGAGGGGGCCAGGTGATCCTGAAACACAATTAATGCATAACAGCTTCGACCAATCTATCTAATTTACTGCTCGCATTTCTCCTGGGCTTGCTTCCTCTTTCATTTTTCCCACTCACCATGAAGGATAGCCACTTATCTTAAAAAATAGATAAATTTTAAAAAGAAAGAAAGAAAGAAAGAAAGAAAGAAAGAAAGAAAGAAAGAAA
>NW_024962253.1:2182384-2207099 GCF_019238085.1 Lagopus leucura
AAAGAAAGAAAGAAAGAAAGAAAGAAAGAAAGAAAGAAAGAAAGAAAGAAAGAAAGAAAGAAAGAAAGAAAGAAAGAAAACAAACACAAGAAATAATGCTATTTTCTGGATTCACTCTGCTTTTTCCCTTAGTGAGTGCTGTTTGGGGACTCTTTTATTTAACAAAACAAGGTCAGCTCATCAGTACAAAAGCTGAAAGTTTCACAGGGTCCAAGACTGCTTCCATCTATGGAATTACTTTTTAACACATTCTGAGTTAAAATTATCCCCTCTGAGCCAAATGCAGATTGACAGCCAAACAGCAAACAATTACATTTTGTTAATCCATTTACAGAGGTGCAAATGCCTAATTCAATACTGGTTTGCTCTGACACCACTGTAATGTTGTAGGGCTTTCTACTTTTTTTTTTTCTTTTTTTTTTTTTTTCTTTTAAATACCTATATTTTTTAACAGATATTCTGCAAGGAATACTCCAGTTACTGTTTAAGGGAGAAGAGAGGGATTCTAGGAGCCCCTGGGGCTGCAGGAACATTCACCACCATCTCAGCCCTCTTTTGTTTGTTTATAGTTCAGAATGCAGCTTTTGTGTCAAAAACTGAAGCCTTTAACATTTTCAAAGACTGTCTACCTCTCATCTGTGGCACACGTGCTGATGGAGCCAAACAAGGGCACCCAGAGTTCAGTAGCTCTTATAATTGGATGTAAACTGATTTCCAACTAAGGTCAGTTTGATGAGGGGGCTTCAGGTGCCATTCAGAAATGACAGTGGAGCTCAGCGTAAGCCCCAGTATTGCAGAATCATATAGCACTGATCAGTTAGAAATCATGTCTGGAAACTTTCTGTCAGGATTGTCTTGCCTGAGAGTCAGCTGTGGAGCCAGACCATTTAGACAGACAAGTAGACGGACAGACAGATACAGGTGAGATTCTATCCCTGTCACTCAGCAATCCAATCTCAGCTGATTTTCTTCTGTTTAATCTGTGTGCCTTACTGCAAAGGTGCCTATAACCTCATTACCTAAGAAAAGAAAATGTGAAATTGGGCTAACGTCTAAGAGAGAGAAAGTTATACCATCCAACAGAGGTATGTCTATTATTGCCTACCTTACTCCCCTTGCCTATTTTTTCTACTTAAGCATCCATCTTTTAGTTTTTAGTGCTGTTGGAAAGGGTAACTTTCAAGGCTTAATATTTGTCTGCAATTTTTAAAGCAGTCGATACACAGACACACACAGGTACACACACACTCACAGCTCTGCAGCAAACAGACCTCATGAAAATGGTTTGTTGAACACCTCTGAAATATCAGCATGAGGGCACTACATCACCCACAGAATGCTCAAAAACCATGTCCAGTGCTGAAAATATACCCACTTGATTTGCTTTTGTCTTATCCTGTGTATACAAAAGCCATCATCCCACACCTTGGCCTCCAGAAAACACTGCTTCCCACCACATTTTGAAAATACTTGTGCTTGTGCCTGGGTTTTTGGTTTTGACAACAAATAGCAGAACTGGACAATGCAGAAGAAGGATTATGACGCAGTCCTTCAGCTAAAGTGACTTGATTGGCATTAGGCAGAGTGGCAATGCTCAACATGATGTTGCTTGTCCACCTCCTAAGTAAAAAAGCAAATCCCCACCTTCTACCTCCTCTGTCTTTAAGGAAGAAAAGGCTCAAAAAGATCTGCTGCCCACCCACTGTCCCAAGGTCTCAGGGGCTGAGTTAATCCCATCACACTAACAGAACATAACAATGTGTTGAGAGTACTTACCACATTCCTTGAAATTGAAGAAAGTTGCCGTGGTTATTAGTAGCTCCTAATGATATTTGCATAGATTAACAGACTTTAATGCAATCATGAATGCTACAATCCCGGGGAAAATAATGAAGAAATCCATTATGAGGTAATAAAGTAACTAAGTCAATACAGTAATAATTTGATCCCATATTAGTAATAATTTTATCTCCTGCTGCAAGGCAATTTTAATGCACATACCATTTCTGGACAGTTTTATAAATATCACCTTTGTTTGAGATAATTAATTAGCAAAATCAAAAAATATATTGCTGGTATTTTATACGATAAATTAGTCATTAGGTTTAAACTGGCAGGCTGTAATAAAACTTATTAAGATAAATGTGCTGGGATTCTTAACACTTCAGAGGAGCTGTTCTCCTTCGTCTAAGGCTCTTCTGGTGCAAAGCTATTATCACTGCTGGGTGGTTTCTATGTGTGTTAAAATCCAATTATGAAAATCATGTTTATAACTCCAACTTGCTTAGCAATAGGAGCTGGATGTGTTAGCCCATACCTGCCCAGTGGATGAGGCTAAGGTGATGGGGAGCTGCTGAGGGCCCTGCTATCTCACTTCCCATCATCAGTCAGAGCCCAGAACCTCCTGCAACTCTACTGCAAAGTAACTTCATTGCAGAGAAGCTCGGGCCCAAGTCATTCTCTTGTTCCAGGAGAGTATTTTACTTCTGGGGGCAGGGACAGAATATTAGTCATTAGTGGAGTGGTCAGCTATTCTGCTTTTCTGCTTTTTGTCTTATTTTCTGATTGCTGAATCATTTTTTTACTTGCCAGCAGTGCCTAGAGATCACAATGGACCTCAGCAACATATGTGCCAATGTGGTCTGCACTGGAGCTAAAAGCTCCTGCACTTTACAGTGACCAGCATTTCCAACCCTCTGGGCTCCGAGAAAGGCTTTGCAGTGTGTTTGGGGACAGGTCCCAGCCAGATGGCACAGGCTGGTTGTGACTGTCAGAACTGGATGGGGACCAGCTTCTTGCAAGGAGTGCAAATCTTGCCATCTAATGAGCTGGTCTTGGATTCCTGGAAGACTGGTGTACGGCCAAAGTAAGGAGTGCCAGATCATGCTTCATGAAACCACCTCCCAGGAAGAGGGGTATTAAATCACTAGATTGCCTTCTCAAAGGGAATGTTCCAGGGCTTGTTTGGACTTCCCCTGCGTCAGTTTGCTGTCACCTTCCCAAGGCATTCTTATTTCACACTCTGACCAGTCTTCACTTTCCCCACAATTCCCCATTTAGCTGAAGTTTCCAAATCTCTGTCACTTTGTGTTTGAAATTGTAAGAAATGACACAAACCCATCAAACTTCAGTCCTCTGTATGGGCCAATTCTGAATATAAAATAGCAATGTCCCCAGAACCTCATTCTGATTTATAAAATAGCAGAGAGTTCAACATTTATCTGGGAGCTGGCGATGAGTGCTGCTGGAAACTACTATTAAACCAATACTGTAGCCAAGTAAGCAGTCAAAAGACAGAGAAAGTGGGAAAAAACACTGCTCCCCCTGTTCAGAAAATCACCTCTGGTGTAATATAACATCATTAGGGCAGCACAATAAATTGCAGAGCAAAGAAACTCACTATGTTCTAGAAATACTCCCTTTTCTAATACACTGCGGGCATCACTCTCAAAATAAAATTATATAATCAATACTTTGTCATCCTTGTTTGGGGAGAACAAATGTTTTTCCCCACCAAGTAGCAGTGCCTTCACTTTATGGATACTTTCTCATTAATGTTCAAAGTGGTTTATGTACAAATTCTGTTTAGGAATCCCATAGGCTCTGGAGTGCTGGACGCTGGAGGAGCAACTGGGGCAAAAAATCACTGCATAGGCATTTTTTTCTAGTAGTTTTTCCTAAGCGTGCTCTACTAGCTATTGTCAGGGAAGGCTATTGGATGAAATGGACCCTTGATATGACACAAAATGGCAGTTCTTACAAAATCATATTACATCCTATTGCCAATTGACATGAGACACTGTTGGTAGACTGTATATCTTGTTTCTCAAAGGAACCTGGTTTAGTCCTGGATGTTCAGTTCACATAAAAGGTATGGAATGCTGTTTACAGGTATTGTGACATGAAAATTGCAAATCTAGCAAAGCCTCAGAGATTTTTTCATCTGTTGCTATTTGTGGAACTTGCCAACACCACTGTGCTCTACCTTTAGCCCTGTAGAGGGATGCAACTCCTTTCCAACAAAAAAAGTCTGAGAAAGGTGGGCATGTTCAGTCTGGAGAAGAAAAGGTTCTGGGAAGATCATGTTGTGGCCTTCTAGTACTTGAAGGGAGCTTATAGACAAGGAGGAGACTGAATTTAGACATGGTCTGACAGGACAAGGAGTGGTTTTAAACTAGAATGGGAGATTTAGGTTAGATGCTGGGAAGAAATTCTTTAGTCAGAGAGTGATGAGGCCCTAGCACTAATGCTGCCCAGAGAAACTGTGGATGCCCCATCCCTAAAGATGCTCAAGCTCAGTTAGGATGAGGTCCTGGACAGTTTGATCTAGTGCATAACCTAGTGGATGGCAACCATACTCACAGTTTTCTGTGACTGATCAAAGGGGCAGGTGTGGTTTCTCAGGACCAACTTTCTGAGGCTAAGTTTCTTCAAATGGTTCCGAGACTCTCCTAATTATCTGTGGGAAACATTCTTTTAGCTAATCTCTTTTTTGCCTGATGTGTGATGGATGTATGCGACACAAGCTCTCTGTGTTGGTGCCCCATGTATGTTATGGTGACTTCAAAATGGTGTTTCAGGGATATCTACTGGATGGATTGTCTGACGAATATTACAGTCCTCTGCATCCCACGTGAATTCAGATTACAGAAACATAAAACAAAAAAGGTTTGTTTTTTGGTTTTTTTTTTTCCCTCTTTTCATTATCTCAGTGAACCATTAAACTATTCGGAGAACTGTGTCCTTTTATTTAAGCATAATCCTAGGGGGTTGCTCTGCCCAAACAGGACAAGCTCCCCATGCACTTGGCCATCTGAAGCTTAGTCAGTTCACGACAGCTTTTGGGAACCCTTCTACTCAGACCTCTTTTGCATCAAGGACCTCTTTGGTCATGCTGAGCGCTAGTTAAATCAGATGACCTCAGGGGCAAGAACGCGAGGAAAGGCCTAGGTATAACCTCTTCAGCATCTCTTGTGGAAAAGTGGTTTTAGTGACAAGCATCTCACAACTGCCATTCCCACAATCGTTCCCCTTGTCAATACGATGACCTTTCAGAGGCGGAAGCTCCTTTCTATTACTCTGTGCACTGGGGTAAACCAGGCCACAGTGTGTTATCTACTCAATTTATCAACACTATTTACAGCAGGTCCATTCCACTGTCTGGCTTAACTCAGTGCCCAGAGACCCAGCATTGAGAGAGGAGGCGGCTGCTGAAGAGAAGAAATGTCAATTCCAGCCCAGTCCCCTAAAGTGAAATAAAAGAAACAAAGTAAATAAGGAAGGGAAGTAAATACAATATCTCCAGGGTGATTATGTCTATCTAGTCCAATACAGGCAAGCGTGAAACCAAGAGAAACATAGCCTTATCTTCTTAGTTATCAGCACATACAGAATGTCATCTCATGGTGGCCTAAAAAGAATCATGCCACATCCATCTTTAATGAATATGACATATCTCTCACCTGCTTGTATTTTCAGCGGCCCCAAACTGCTGAAAAATGAGATATGAATGTCTGTTCTCCCTGTTTGCCATGAATCATGATAATGGATTAAAATGTTTTTCTTTGTTCTGCTTTGTTGTTTTTTTTTTTTTTTTTTTTTTTATAAGAATTACTTTGGGTAATTTTGTTTTCCTTCTGCTCTTCTGTGCTTTGAGGATTCAAGTTTGCCAGCTTTTCTCCACAGCTCTGTGATCAGATCAGCATATACCCGTTTATTCATTTTTGAATGAAAGAAGATCAACCTTTTATAAATGAAAACACTTCTAAAGGCTGAGGGTAACTGGAAAACACCAAATACCACAAAATTTATTGTGAAACCATATGGGTTTCACTCTTCTCCCCCCATCAGATTCAAATCATTTGAGTTTTGGACCTGCTTTTCTCGCAGATTCGAATTAATTATAGTGGCTAAACAGACTGTAGTCCCTCCTTGTGGTACCTGGAGGATGCTCTGAGCCAACTGATGAAGAAGATGCTGTTCTTATACATCATGACTTGTCTCAGAAGGTTTCAACGTCATGTCCTTCTGTCGTATGAGATATATTCCTGTCTCCCTTTAATAATGATCATGTCATGGCCATCACATATTCTTTGAATGAGTTCATTCATTCATTCTATATTTTTATATCTTACTGCGCTGCACCCTGGATTGAAATCATCCTTTGATATCTATATTAGCTCACGACTAAACAGGTGGCCAACAATATCTTGTTTTTTGTCTTCTGTTGTTCAGGCAAGTATTGGACCACCACATACACTGTCAATGGTGAATGCGAAGAATGAAAGAATTTGTTTCCTTACAGCTGAAATACAGCTCAAAACCTCACAGAGGCAGTGCATCATGATCTCTGGGCACAGTCAGAAATCTAGATCAAATGTGTCCTCACAGGTTCACAAATTAATCAGAGCAAAATCAGGAGGTCTGCTGGAAATTGTTCTCTTAAGTCACATTTGAAATACGAAATTAACAGAACAGAAAGAGTAAAACACGAAAAAAAAGATCTATGTATAAAGAACAATTCAGACAGGTCCCACTGAAACAAAGAGCTCTGTTCAGTTTTACTATTAGAATTACACTTCATTGCCAGCTCTCTCAAATGACTGTTTTGGAACAAGTCTCTGACAGCTTTGCCTGTAAAACAGGCTCACTACAAGTTCATTGCTCTCTTGGAGTTGTGAACTGTACCTGCCTACTCCAAGCAACTAAATCAGATGACTGGATGAGGCTCTAAAGAAACAATTTGCTTGCATATGCCTTCTAGTCAGAGCTTCAGTCCAGCCATTGAGGACTTGGCTTCAAAGCTGATACAGCAGATAGCAGGAAAGAAGACAGTAAAGGTCAAGACTTCATTCCTGCTTACCTTCACAAGTACCTCACCAGGGCAGAGGAAACCAAGGTCAGATTCTTTGCAAGGAGATCATGATCCTTTGCAAGGAGAAAATCCCTTGATACTGCACTAGGCTCACTCACAATGGGACTATTGAACACCTTGGTTTCTACATGACATGAACAAGTCCTGGTTGCATCCAACACTTAACAGAGAGCATTTAACAGGATTAGCTTTTACCCATTCCAGAACAAACATCCTGCTTGTAATTCACCTTGTAATTCCCTCTTTATTTACCCTGGTGAGCAAAAAATAGCCCTTCACTGGTGATGAGATGTTCCAGTGTCACTGTGTCAGCTTCTGGTAGTTACATCCTGAGTCTCATGGTCATTTGGGCACTGCCAGTATTTTAAGATACCTTTGGCACTCCTATCTGATTAGCAGTGAAGTGTAACACCACCAGTACTGAACTTTCCGCAGTGTCTGTTAAAGATAAGGGGAAAAAAACTTGAATAATTTATGTAGTTAGTTTAATTTAAATAATTTATATGCTAAGCATTGCAAACAGAACTGGAGTTGATAATGAGTCCGAGAAGCACATTTTGAACTCAGTTGCAGATTCTACTGCATTGTAATTCCTGCAGGATACAGGATTTCCTAGCAGTATAAAGGCCAGGGAGTGTAAACAAGATAGTTGCTTGGAGAGGAGTCTATACAAACTCCTTCTTTACCAATTACCACCAGATCATCTTACGTTCTCTACAGCTTGCTCAGCTTGAACCTCCCAAAATTATCAAGAGCTGCATGCTTTTCTCTGAGCCACAGAGAGATGCCTGGTTCCATTGTCTGACAAATAAGAGTTTGTAACTGGTGTAATCTGTAATCAGGAATCAATTAAAGAGATATCAACAGGAAAGGAAAGATAAGGGAAAACCAGGAGAAAATCAATGAACAACATAAGGGAATTGATCATTCAAAGGGTCTTTCTTAAACAACTGGGTCTTCTCAGAGGACTCTTTGCTGCATGTCATATAGGCCTTTTCCTTTCCTCAGCTTTTTTTTCCAGATCATTTAAATGAAGAATCCTTTGTTTTTAGCAGTGGGAAAAAATAAATCACAGAATCACAGAATCACAAGGTTGGAAACGACCTGCAAGATCATCTAGTCCAACCACCCTCCCATTCCTATTAGTACCACAAAGCTACTAAACCATATCTCGTAGCTCCTCATCCAGGCGCCTCTTGAACACTACCAGGGATGGCAACTCTACCACCTCCCTGGGCAGCCATTCCAGTGCCTGACCACCCTTTGAGAGAAAAAGTTTCTCCTAATGTCCAACCTAAACCTCCTCTGGTACAACTTCTGGCCTTTTCCTCGGGTCCTACTATTTGCCTGGGAGAAGAGGCCAGACCCTTTTGCACCACAACCTCCCTTCAGGAAGTTGTACAGTGCACTGAGGTCTCCCCTGAGCCTCCTCTTGTCCAGACTGAACAATCCCAGCTCCCTCAGCCGCTCCTCATAAGATGTGCGCTCCTGACCCCTCACCAGTTTCGTTGCACTTCTCTGGACACGCTCCAGGGCCTCAATGTCTTTCTTGTAGTGAGGGGCCCAAAACTGAACACAGTACTCGAGGTGCGGTCTCACCAGTGCTGAGTACAGGGGGATGATCACCTCTCTGCTCCTGCTGGCCACACTATTTCTAATGCAGGCCAGGATGCCGTTGGCCCTCTTGGCCACCTGGACACACTGTCGGTTCATGTTCAGCCGAGCATCAACCAACACCCCCAGGTCCCTTTCCTCTTCACAGTCATCCAACCACTCATCCCCAAGCCTGTAATGCTGCATGGGGTTATTGTGGCCAAAGTGCAGAACCCGACACTTGGCCTTGTTAACCTCATCCCATTCACCTCAGCCCAGCGATCCAGCTTATCTAGATCCCTCTGCAGGGCCTCCCTGCCCTCAGGCAGATCGACACCACCTCCCAACTTGGTGTCATCATATCCATGCCACCCAACCTCCAGCATTCCAGGTTCACCGAATGGCCACTGCCTTTTGCACTTCTTATAATGCAAGTGAAATACATCTGAGAGCTTGCTTAGAGCTAAAGAAAACTGATGCTAAACTTTGTGAATTCTTGCACAAATTCACAGCAAATATCTCCAGGTTCACTTTAAAGGAAATACATACACTCCTCAGGGATGCAAGCACCAAAGAGATCTCTAGCACATATTTCACAAGAAATAAATTCCTACAAATCCTTACACAGTTTAAGATCCAATCTTGTCACAGCAGACAAGTTATTTGCTACTGGTTTCTTTTGCGGGGATTAATTTTTCTGGGGGGTCTGAATTTCTAACCTCCTAAACAATATGCTTACTCATTTCAAAGAAGCTGCTAGAACAGCAGTAATGAATCTATATTGCCAATACCATCAATTGCTGTGAGTGTCATGATATACTGTGTTCACCCATGACCCCTTGAGAGTTCTGCTGTTATGTGTGCAAACCACAGCTTTCCATTAAAAAATAAATATCTTTCTAGACATTTGTTGCTGTGAACAACAAAAGCTTGAAAATGTGACCCAAGTTCTGAGCACTGAGGGCTCAAAACTCATGAGAAGTGAAGAAGCCACAAGTTTAATTACTAAAGAAAAAAAAAAAAAAAAATCATGAGTTTTAAGTTAATTATTGTTGTGATTTTTAGGGGTTCTTATTCATCACTTTTGAACAAGTTGGCACACTTGTGTAACTGCAAAAAGCTGTAGAGCTTTTTCATGCAAAATGCCATAATTTGGGTCATTTCCTCTTGTCAGCCATATGCTAGTTAAGAAATTTACATTTCTATTAGAATAAAACGGATGGTAGAGCTTCCCAAGATCTTAAGAGGTCAAGGGCAAAAGCACCATGTGAGGAGGGCCCAGGGGAACATCTTCCTGCTTAACTGAGGAAGGAAGAAGGGGAAAAAGGCTCCTCTTATGCCCTAGAGTGAATTTGGGAAAGGTCATATGAGCACCAAAGATGTGACTGTGGGAATAGCTACTTCAAGTGAAGGACCTGCTCACATTCATAGAACTGGGAAAGTTTTTGAGAAACTCAGGACATCATCTCTGGAATGAGATTTAGCTAATTTCTAGTAAATGCATCTTTTCATATCTCAGTCAATGTCTGGGTTAAGCAGAGTCAAAATGAAGCCTGTGTATTCAGAGATGAGTTCCCTCAACCCACACCTAACCTTTCTCAAGAAACCCCTTCTTGGACATGCAGCACCCCAGCATTCAAAGCAATCATACCATGGCTGCCTGTGACTGAATTTTAGAATCCCTGATTTAACAGAAATAGGAAGGCAGTCACTTCATTTTGTCAAAGCCAGAATTTTTCTTTTCTAAGCAGAGTGTGGGAAATGTATTAAGGAAACCAACTCTGCTAACCAACGTTGATCTCTGGACATCCCTTCTGATCTCAACTATTCTGTGATAAACCAAACGTAGTTGAACTTTGCTTATAAACTAAAGGGAAGGGGGAGGCAGGAGATGACCATGATAGCTACATTTCATAGCATGTAGATGTGGCTAGAAAAATAATTTATCAATTAGGTCAGTTTCTTCTCCAATTTGTCAGCAAGCATTATCAAGCCAGAGAGTCAATTTATGCGACCGATCAGAATTTAACCTTATCAAGGATGAGATAAAGGTTGACAAAGAGCCACGGACTTATCTATGATAGAGTTAAACATTCTGCTTTTTAGTTGATGTCTCTGTAGCTTAACTGTGGCAAATACAAAAAGAGAACTGAATTTGTTATACTGATCTGTACAGTGTTGGTCCTTGTTGTCTTCTGCCCAGACTGCCTTGGAAGATGGTGATGTCCCCATTTCACCCACATAATTCACTGGGTCAATTATGCAAAGTTAGACACAGAGAGCAAGAGAATTATTTCCTGACCCCATGCACCATCAGCTGAGAGACTCCTTTATCTTTTGCAAGTGATGCCTTGAAGCCAACAGGAAGTTATTGCCACTGCTGGTAAATAAAGGCGTTTAAAATCCATTATAAGGAGAATGTAATGGTTTTTTTTTTTCCATCAAGATCTCTTTGTCTTGATCAAAATACAAGCAGGGATGAGCCCTTCTCCCAGTGGTGGGTGGTAACGGTCAGAGCTTCTTTGACCTCCTTGCATTTGACAGCCCTTTCCCTCTGCTCTTTAGGGAGGGAAAGGTTAAATGCCACTTCTGCCTTTCTTGTTTCCTCCCTGTTGCTTTCTGAGAAGGAAAGGCCTGAAATTCATATGGTGACATCAAGTAGAGAGTCTGCTGTGTTACTGCACTTGTAAATTAACAAAATACCCAAGATTCTTTTTCATCCTCGCTCCCCTCTTTTCTCTACCTCAAAGCTTCCTTGTCATTCTGAGCTGCGCTGATCAAGGATTCTCTCTACCTTATTTCCATTCAGGCTGGTGTGTCCCTGCTCTGCCCTCCCTACAGCATATACATCTACTCCCATTCATTTCAGCTGTGGGACTTCAGCAAAACAGTGGAAAGAGTGGATGGAGGGAAAGCCAACAATATCCTTTAGTTCTTTTCTGAAAATCCATATGGCACCATGCTATATCCGTCTCTCTTTCTTTTGCCAGTGAATGTCTGCACATATTCTAACTTTTCCTGACCAACCCAGAATTTTTTCCTTTCTTTATACAGTCTTTTTTTTTTTTTCCCCCCTCACTTGCTGCAGGGCTGACTGAAGGAATGAAACTAAGTTCACCAAATTACACATTCAATTGTTTTTCCTCCTTCTTATCATATTCCCCAGTAGTCCTGCCACTACAGTTACCACCAGTCTAGCTGCTTGGTGCTCAGTTCATGGCTGAGCCAGCATGACGTGCAGAAAGTAGCAGAGGTCAATGCACAGCTCAGAGTCACTATGGAAGATGTGGGGTTGCTGATGCTCTACTATTTGCTCCCAACCTTGGAAAGAGCAAATGAAAATACAGAGAAGAAATTAAAAGAAGGCAAAAAGAAAGGTTCTCCTGTAAAGAAGAAGAGCATTTGTCTAGGTAGATGATGTCACCTGATCGCAATTACTGCTCTTTTCCTAGATTCAAGAACCTCACAGAGATGAAATACAGCTCCTTTCCCACGGCCAAACAAATGCATTCAGTACATCTGTGTGTGATGTATATCTACAACTATGCAGTTTCTCAGTTAGTAAAGAATACTGACTCATCACTTCTCTTTCCTAGACTCTTGCTGACCGCTTTACTGATGAGAGGTAACTCAAAACACTTTAGAATAAAGCATTTGTGAAATGGGTGAAATGTCAGTGCTTCAATTTATTTTTATTTTAAGACAAACACTTACACAGGGTGTCCATATAAAGCAATTGGAATTTCTCAAGTCACTGAGCTCACTTCAGCCTGAGGACTGCATTCATTATTATTACTACTGCATATAATTAGTAATAACACATCATCATAAAGTATGCAACAGAAAATAAGTTGTGTTCCTTACCATTCATGTCTCTAACAGCCAAGATGCTTTGTGGAAAAGTGCTAGTTAAACTGACTGTAAATGCAAGTACTATATCAAATATAGCAAACAATTATTATTATTTTTATTATTAATTGCTTTATATTATGTACAAAACAATTCTGCCTATCCAGAATATGTTTTAGGTCAAGTGTTCCCATTTCTCTACTAAGCTCGCAGACTATTCTCTCCTTTAAATGTGGATAATTTTCTGTCATTTGTAAAAAAATCATTGAAGGACGCCTGATGAAAGTGGAAACTTCCCGTAATTCAAATAATAGTGCTGAGAGCCATTTCTTGCGAGAGCCATAGTTTAGCTGTCTCACATCCCCATCCTTCACAGGGCTGAGCTCCCCTGCCAGGCTACAAATCCCATGGTGCCCCCCATCCACAGCATTTGCCTGAAGCACTGCGACAGCTCAGGTTTGGCCTCTTGGAAATTGAATTTCAATTTGAGAAAAGTCTAAATGTTCTTCTTCAATCAAAGATGTCAGACTAAAAAGTTACAGCGCTTCTGGAACTCCTTGTGCCAAGGCAGAGTTTGATATCCTGCCTTTTCATTCCAATTCAGGACAAAACCAAATGTTGACAAAATTGTAATTGCTTAAGTCAGCTTTCCAATTTAGGTCCATTCTTTTAGAGCAAGACGAAAAGCTCTGAGGACATTTCTACTTCTGCACAGATCATTTAGGAATAGCTTTAAAGCAGAGAGGAATCAGCTGCCTTCTTAAAGGAACAATGGTGTTTGTTTTAAATAGTTAAGCCCTGGTCAAACAGTGATTCAGGTATATGGCACCTGTTATAGAATTACAGAAACGTGGTGCACATGGAGCAAAGCGCTGATCTTACACTGCTTGTTCAAATGTCTTTGAGGTTTTTGATGCCTTAACTGTGTTTTAAAAACTCTCAGACAGAACCTCAGGTTCAGACAGAAACTGAGATTAAAGCCCACTGCAGAAAAAACAACATTAAAACTTGAAGGTTTTAGGAATAGTGACTAGCTCACTGCTGAAAATGTGGCTGAGTGCTCACGCCTGTACCAGATAAATTAGCGCCATGGTGCACAGTGCTCAGCTCCTGCCTTAGAGATATTGGAGCCATATCTAATGAATTGCCCTCTGTCAGCTGACTTCATATAACTCACCAGGTGTGTCCTTAGATCTGTCATACATGTGTCCTAAAATCAACAATAAAACCACCAACACATGAAAAACAGAGGTGAGATAAACAGCATTAGTTTGATAACTGCAGAGTACACTACCATCCTCCAATCTGGTGTGATTATACTGGTGCAGGACTTCTGTGGCTGAAAGTCATGGTTCATTCCTGATTTTGGAACCATGGACAGAAGTAATGATCATTTCATATGTCTGTGAGATATTACCAGTAATGTTTGAACACAAACTTAAATACAGATTATCTCAACTGCTACCTCATACCTAATCCTGTTGTAATCTGAATGCTAAAGTACCTAGCTCAGTTTTTAACACAACCATAAAGAGAGAAAGATGCTATACTTCATAACCTGCAAATGACTGCACAGGGAGACCGTAGACTCAAGCAAGCACATCCCATCTCTGACAGTGACCAGGAGCGAATGTGTGGGAGAACTGCAAGAGGAGGAACTGGTGCTGCTTGAGGATGTCTTCTCTGCCTTGAAAATTAATTGA
The DNA here is from genome assembly GCF_019238085.1 of Lagopus leucura. Classification (NCBI taxonomy): domain Eukaryota; kingdom Metazoa; phylum Chordata; class Aves; order Galliformes; family Phasianidae; genus Lagopus; species Lagopus leucura. Next base: position 2,196,404 of record NW_024962253.1, read on the forward strand.
TACATCTGTTGGCATGGCTCATGCTGTACAATAGCTCCACTGTGCACTTTCTTTAAGGGAGACCAACAAAGCTAATGCTCTTCCGCCTGTGATGGGTTTGCAACTCTCGTTCAGGACTGACGTTGGGCTTTCACAGTGCAGCACAGGGAGAAAAAGAGTTTCACAACATATCTGTGAGACAACAGGAATCACAAGGGATACTCAAGGGCAAACACAGCACCTGAATCTACCTGCAATGCACATTTTGTTCCAGAGAAGGTATCAAAGGTATCACATATTGGCAGTATCCCTTTAGCCGCGTTGACCCTGCAGGGTGGCAGCGATGGATTCTCCCCACCAGCAGTGAAGTCAGGTTTCAGACACACAGGGCTATGAGCCTACTGCTTCCAGCACCTTACTGAAACTGCTCACTCTTTTATCATATTCCTTTCTAGTCCTCTGTTTCTCAGGGCATTTTGTAGCCAGACTTTTTCTGGTCAAACAACAGCCTTCACTGTGATGAACTACATCTCTATTTGAAGGAATGAAAGCAGATCAAATGCATGTCCTGAACGCACCTGAGACCCCACAGCAGCAGGCGTGCACCTCCAGGATAATGTGGGCCTGAATGACAGGCAGTGGATTTTTTTTTTAAACCACTTAAGAATAACCCCATAACTTAAGCCCACATAACTTAAATAATTCTGCCATACATTATCACTGCTTATTTGGTCCTGATGTATGACAGCTGCTAACTAAACAAGTAATATGAGCAAATAACACAAATAAGGGCTTTTTGAACCAATGTAGGAACTGAACAATTGAAGCATGATCTTGCACACGTGATTAAACTGAGACAAAAAAAAATCAGGTAGAAGCTGCCTGAACCGTCCCAAAGTTAAGTTGACTTGTGGTCTCAATTAAAACCCTTCAGCTGTTCTTTTGAATACTTGAAGTTGATGAGAGGAATATGCACTTAGAATTATGCTTCTGAGTCACGTAGAGAAACCAGCTCATGTTCACAAAATGCAACAAAAAACAGGGTAGCCAAAATAAATCTCCCCATTTACTCCAGTGCTTTTGGAAGATGCTTAGAAAGAAGTGACCTTTGCAGAACTGTACAGAATGACTACCTAACCATTCTCCTTTCACACATCACTGAAGGTAATTCTCAATTTCATGTGTTGTGTCTCCTCTGATGTCTACAGACCACCATGGAAACCTCCTGAAAGCATACACAGGGCAGAAGACACCCACACGGTGCCACTTCCCATCTGTTGTTTGGGGTGAAAAGGAACAAAGCAAGATACCCACATTGCAAGGCACTTCACCCCAAGGACAGACATACACTGAATCTGAGTACAGGTAGATATTCTGATGCAGGATGAACTTTAAAGTGGGGAGGTGGGCTGTGTGTCAGCAGCAAGGGGATTTTCACCTATCTGGAGATAGGTAAATGCCACAAAAGGCTTAGCCTCACTACATATAATAATATCTGGTAAATAAAGCAATAGAGACTCCAATGGAGAAGAGAAAAAGCTGTGGCCATGAGCACCTGGCTTAAGGAAGGCATGCTGTGTTTGCAAGATCTTTAAATATCCTCCTGCCAGCAAAACTAGAAGCTAAACACACCACAGGTTGACTGAGCCTAAACAGCCTGCAGCTAACTGTGACAAGAAACCTGAACCTGCTTTCCTGGACACATCATAATCTGGTCTCCGGGTGCTTACCAAAGGTTACAAGGGCACAGCTGGCAGGATGGCCAGGAGCTCTACACCATGGTCCTCAGTGCAGAAGTGGAACCTTCATAAGTCTGGGTAGCGTGCTGACAGAGAAAGATTTAATCACAAGTTAAAGTGTTGGAGTTCCAATAGGGGTCAAACTTCCTTTCTCTCTAAGCTTGTGTATAGCTTTTAGTAGAAAAAAACATTTTGCTGACTACATATAAGAGGAAATGCCAAATAAACAAGCAAAAAAAACAACAAACCTCCAAAATCTCAGAATGTAGTGGGGACAGAATGGGGCAATGAGATCCAAGTATGATGGTGAATTGTAAGTATCTCCTGAGACACATAAAATCCCAACTCCATCCTCTGAACCAAAATCCTAATGTTAGAAGGTGTGCAGGCTCACAGGAAAATAACTGTAATTTGTGTGAAGAAGGCATTTGCAGCAATTCATTATAATTCCTTGCTTGCTGTCATCCGTCTCCAAAGTCACTGGCAATGCAGTATTTGTGTGAAGCTATTAAGGCCAAACTCTTTTTAGATTCATGGCAAGTGCCGAATGACAAGGCGGGAGCCCAGGCAGTGATAAAGTGAAGTGACATGCCATAGCCCCTTTCTCTTCTCCACCCCTACCATGCCAAGGATGCAAACACTGTGGATTTTGCAAATGAAAGCTACCTCTCCTCTCCCTTCCCCTTTCCTGGGCTATACTTGCCACAAGTGGATCTCTGTGAGGCACCCAGAGGAAGGAGCAGAAGGCAGTGGAGGACAGCAAAAGAAAATTTGCTTTTCCTCGCTTTCGTTCCACAAAGATCACACAAATCTCTCAGAGGTTCCCAGACAGATGGTCTGTATGTGAGAGACAGAGATAGGCAGGCTGGGGCAAGGAGAGGAGAGATCTAGGTGGGAACTTTTCAGCTCTCCTAGATGAGGACACATCTTAAATATACCTGTATATAGGTATGTATAAATCAATTGCAAACTTATCGATATCTATGTTTATCCTTCTGTCTGTGTTTTGTTGTTCATTCCTGTGATGCTCAAGACTATACAGAGGATAGTCAAATCTCTTACAGCTATACAGACTTCTAGCAAACAAAAAGTGGAAGTAAAAGGTGATAATTATAGAGATAAGTGCTCCTATCAAACTGTATTTCTATGTCTCTCCTGTTTTTTCTTGCATCTTTGGCCTCTATATTTTTTCCTTTCTCTCCCTACCCCTTCTTTTTCTAAGCTGGGCAGAAAAATCAGCTTAAAGGATAATACTGCTCAGCTTTCAGTGGGATAACATAGCCAGCCTACAGGGAAGAGCAAACCTCAAACCCAACTAGAACGATGAAAACAAGCAGGTTATTAAAGGTCCTCCTAAACGACAGCTAAACTCGTGTTTGCAGAGACTCACAGGCTGTTGCTCAGCAGTGACGATCTCCGGTTCAAATCCGAGTACTTGCCAACAGCAGTGCTGTAGTAGGGAAAAATCCTCTCCTTTTTCTCAGCCCTTTTCTCCAGAAAAACCACAGTATTTTAGCTGTATGGGGATACTGATATACCCTGAACTTAATCTATCAGAATCTAATGAGGAATCACTTTGTCCCAAAAGCTTCTGACAAGTTACCATGCATTCAGTTACTGTTCATGTTATGTTTAAAACTACAGTAAAACCTATGTTGCCAAAACTTCATATAGAAAAGCAAAGACATTAAAAGGCATCTGATGGGACTGGATATTTGATCACAGTATGCTGTGTTCTTACATGTCAGATCATGGCCACCCCTACGTTATCCTTTATGCTATTGTACTGAAGACCCATCTCTTCCCCCTTTAGTCAGGGGAGAACATGTGGATCTCCTGAAGTTGGTCTGAAAAGTCAACATGTTCAAAATCTTGGCAAAGCAAGCCTGCAAAAGTCATGTGTAATTGATACCTGCTTCCAGGGAAAGGTTTATCAGATCCCCTTGCAGAAGGAAGCATCAGAGCTGTTGACTTCTCTACTATTAGTAGGAGGAGAGAGGTGTTGGCTCCTAAATGCCTGAACTCCTGAGGCTTTCAGCTGAAGCCATCCCTATACTGAAACAGAGAGGCCCAAGGTGCACGACATTCCAGAATGAGGAAGGAGAGGAGCCTGGATGCTCTGGGGGAGATGGGTAATGGGACACAGTCATGCAATGTGTCAGAGAACCCAGGAGTGAGTTAACTTTGAGGCTAGACTTAAGGCTAGGGCACAACATAAATGCATCCACTTGTTTAAATTAAAATTGCCCATAACCCTTTTATTTCCTTGCATCTGATTCTTCTTTGGCAGATGACAAGAAATTGCTGGTCGTTAACGTTTTTTTCTTGCAGTGAAAAGCCACAATCAATCATGCTTTCTTTTGACCCTGCAGTTAGAGGAAAACAGAATGGCTCTGGGCTGTATTTTCAGACTCCACAGGTTGCTTAGAGCCCGTATTTGGTGCCCCCCTTCCTTCTCAGCCTCTGTGTTATAAAAGATCAGGACTCTCTTTTATAAAATAGTTCTGGCATTTCTATTATCACACATGCCTGAGAACAGGGATGCGATTGCACTGAATAGTGTGAAAAAAAGAAAGGAAAGAGGGGAAAAAAAGAAGAAAAATCAAAGCACAGCCGAGTTGATTATTTAAAGAGCTGGGTGAAATTTGCCATCCTTTTAAGGCATCCTGGGCTCTGGAATATCACTGTGTCACTTAATGTTTGCAGTTAAGTATTTACAGATCTGTTTCTATGGCAACCGATTCTTCAAAGTTACTTTTACAATTCTGTTTTCTAAAATGTGTTTCTTTGGTTGATTGCACAGGGATATTTGGAAAGCAGCCAGGTCTAAATCATGATTTTTTTCCCATTAAGGAGAGGTCCTTTCTAATCATGTTTAGTTAGTTCTTTGATGGCTTTATCTTGATTCGAAAATGTATTTTGTTTTTTTGTTAGTGGGTGGGAGAAGAAGGGGGGAGAACATGAACAAGCATCATGAGGCTTTAGTTAAAAAAAAAAAAAAAAAAAAAAAAAAGGAAGGTGTTGGAAATTAGGAATGTGAAATACGCTTGTCTGAGCTGATCTTATTTATCCTTTCATTGTTTAGAAGAGTAGGCCTTTAAACACATCTAAATAAATAAATAAATGCCCCGCTGACAGTTTGAACACATTCTGAGGCCATGGGAGAAAATGATTCACTTATTAATGACTCATGGAGATGGGAGTACAGAGAGGGAAGATGAACACTGGAAACAGCATCAAAACTGAGATAGGCAGATCCAATATCTGGGGGGATCCATTCACCCGGCAGGTACCTGCTTGGGGCTGGGAAAGGTTGGTCCCACCGTTAACGACACTGCATGAAGCAGTCGTGGGATCTGCCACATTGTCCTTTGCAGCTGTAGGCAGAGTCATTGCAATGTCTCTATGTGAAGAGGTAAAGAACATGGGTGGATGTCCCAAGAACTTGGTCTTCCCATTACTGCTAGAGCTATCAGTCCAATCTCCAGCCCATCCAGAGCACATAAAAGGGAGCACAGGAGCTGAATCTAGTTACCAACACATCAGAAGCCATAGAAGTACCTGGGACAGATGGAGAAGGGATGAATATTTTCTCTCTCAAAAGACATTATCCCTACTAAAGTCAAAAGGATTTAAGCTTGTCAGGATGTTTCAAGAGAAGTTTGCTTATCAGTGATTCGGGAAATGTTTAAACTTTGGGCACATTTTGAAAGGAAATTCAGTTCAGAGGTGCCTGTAAGCCTCACCACAAGAGGGTGCCTAACAGGTCACCACCCAGGTAAAAAAGATGACCCTGTTGATTAATAAGTTCAAAGAGGGAAAAGGAAAAATAGCTGGCTAGAACAGCTAGCTGAATTATCCCTTAATAATCATCAATAACCCACTCCTATGTAGATCGCTCTGAATGTAATGCCTCCCATTTATTTCCACAGCAGTTGTAAAGAGCACAGTAACAGTATTTGATAGAGAAAATTCTCAGCTAAAACCACTATTTTTCAACATAATCATCACCATAATCCAATTTCTCTGTATGAGCTAATCAAGACGCTTTTCATTTTATGCTGTGACAGCTGCACATGGCTGTCCAGAATGTAGCTTCTCTTTCATCTCAGTGTTGCCCTACTGAAATGCACTGTGCTCACACACACTGTCATCAATGAACTGACATAGGTCTCATTTTTCCTTCATGGAGAAATTCAGTGACATACCTTTGCTTCATACACACTTCCACATGAGTTGCCATTTTGTCAGGCTGCCCCTTTGCTGCCATCTGTCCCACAGCAACAGAATTCAATGGAATATTGATGGGAAGGTTCAATCTCTACAAAAATACTACCAACATCTGCCTCTGATGCTGTGGGTCAACATCATAAAATAAAAGGCATAACTTTCAGAGCAGCCCTTGTATTTTCACCATGCCACAGAAGGCAAGATTTCATACAAAAAGAAAAGGACATAACTGGAAGACAGAGTATTGCAGAGCTGGCACGTAGTATCACAAAACATAAAAGGGAATAAATTAGTGGGGTATCTGGCATTGATGAAGTAGATTAAATATGGATGGATAATTACAAATAGAGGAGGAGAAATAGACAGAATGATAGCCTGATCCATACTTCTCTGTTCTTTATGTGAAACAATATCAGATGGCCAGATGAAGGAATGAGGAGTCAAGATGCCTGGGCTCTCTTCCTAACTCTGCCACTAATTAAATATGTGACCATTTAGGCACTCTGTGCCTCCACTAACCTAAACTTTAAGGACTGTTGTCAGTGTCAGTTAATTACTGCCTGCAAAGAGCTTAAAAACCTACATGAGTTAGATGCTAGACAGGTATCCTGGCTTTAATGTTACAGTTCAAAATAATATAATTGGAGAGCTGAAAAGGGGTGTGGATTTGAGACTGAAGCAACAGAATTGCAAAGCAAAGCTTATAGAAAGAAGGAAATCTAGGAAAAAAATAACTAGAATAATAAAGAAAGGAAAATGAAGACTCCTAGGCAGGTGATGGGCAAGGCAAATTTTGGCTGACTGAGATAATAAGCCACTCTTCTGAAACTTTTTCACTTTTTCCTCCTGCTGCAGAAATGCTCCATTAACTCTCAGGAAGATGATTTACCATTTGCCCTTTATAGACAAAGCTGAAATAGTAGGAACATCATAGCAAAACATATGACCCAGCTTTTGGCACACCCTGTGGCTCCAAACCTTTAATGCACAACACAGAGTCTTGGAATCTGAAGGGAGATGACAAAGAGATGCTGCCATGCTATGATGGTTATTAAATGGACAACAACTACTAAGAGGACCAGGAGAAGTTGCAGGAGGCAGATTCCTTGCCCACAGGCAGTGGAGGGCCTTGATTTTTTTTTGTGATTTATTTACCCTTCAGTCTACTGGGTGAAAAGAAATCATGAGGCATGGCTTTGAGGACAAAGAAGCAACAAGAGTTGTGCAAGGTCATCTCCAAGAAAACTCTGAAAGGAAAGTAAAATAAGAGGAAAAGAAAAGCTAAATTAAACAGAATAACAATGGAGTTTGGCTGTAACCTGCTGTATTTTTTGTTTTGGCTGGCTGGTGGGTGTACTTAGCCTCCAAAAATGGGATACAAATCACAAAAACAACAGATAATAATAGCTGTTCTTCCCACCTCCTCTTTCTCCTCCCCAGACATTTGTTGGCTGGTCCAGCTGAGTGTCCTGTGAGTAAAAGGTTGCTGAATGAAATAAGAATGATCAAACCAGCTCTGGATAACCAGCTAGTGAGCCTTCAGGCTGAAGATCACAGCTGGAGAAGAAACAAGAAAGCTTCCCGGTGCTTAAAGATACAGAATTTCAGCTGCTGCAAATTTGCCCTCAATTTCAGAGAACTGAAAGGTACTGAATACCTCTGGATGGCCATACAAAACAAGGTTTAGGACTACTCTGGAGCTGTGAGGAGCAATGATGTGATCTGACCACACTCACAACGTGTCTGCTATATTGGATGGACTCCTTTCAGAGCAGTGGGAGAGAACTCTTTGTGTCAGAGCAGGTTTTTCCAAGCATGAAAGTAAGGGGATGTGCTAATACCATCAGGAGTGGCACAAGGATGTAACAGGGCCCATGATTGTGCAAAGTATACTGGTAGGAACTGCTACATTACTCCTGAGAATGGTCCCTGGAATGACATGCTTTCACCTAGGGGGTGGGAGAACACTTTAGGCACAGGACAAAACTGCCAGGGGGTGTGTCAACAATTCAGTAGAGTGTGGGGCTGTAGGTCAGGGATCACTCTAGTCCAGTATATTTACGCACAGGACTGTTATTGGTAGTGTTGCCCATAAAAGCATCAACTTGTCCTGCATCACCAGCCCTGCAGTTGTTCTTTGTTCTTTTTACTTTGTTGAAAAAACCAACCTCCAAAATGCCAGGATGTCAGTTTTCTGGAACTGTCTTTAACCTTGTGTTTATTATTCTATTAGGATACAAATAAGGGTCTTTCTTCTCATTTATATGGGAAATACGTCAGAAAGGAGTCAAGACAAACTAGGTTTTCTCTAGTGACCTATACTATATAGCATGTTTGTTCATGTTATATGGACATCCTGGGAAAACAAACAAACAAACAAACAAAACAAAAAAAAACAACCAAAAATAAACAAATAAACAAAAGAACTGTTCGAGACTTTCATAGACAGTGTAATAAGTCTTTTCCCGGTCCTTCTGGAATGAAACAAGCTACCTTCACTAATAGTTCTCCCATCCCTATTACAAATAATTTTTGTTGCAGGCATTTAATTGATGTTATTATATGCTATTTATGATGTGCTGTGGGAAATGACTATTTCTCTCAGTATACATCATATTTTGGTTTATTGTTTTTCTTTGACTCAGTGCAGTAGCCAGGTGCCTTATACGTTCCCAAGCAATCAAAGCCAGTGCTACAGGGACTCTGCCTTCATATTCACTCATTCACTGGGGAGAAGGGAGTTTACCATCTTCTTGGAGTCTTTAGGCATCTAACTTAAATGCAAATGGGAAATATGGAGTGAGGAGCATACAGATGAGACTTGTCTAAGGATACAGTGTCTAAAAATCAGGTTCCTCCCAGTGTAGCCAGGGGAAAGTAGCAGCAACCTAGATGCCTGCCTAGGGCTGACTGCATGATCTGTGCTCTTCACCTGCCCATTTTCAGTCCACTGGCTCTAAAATAAAAACACCTCAGACTTCCTGTATTTCTAAATACTAGAAACAACAAAGATGAATCCCACCCCTATATAATGAACAGAGATACACAGGAGCCTCCAGATTTCACAAGATTTTCTTTGGATGCCTTAGGGTAGACAGTATTAACACTCCCCTCTTGTGCCTGGGCTCTGATCCATCCCTATGGCTGCTTCACTTCCATCTTAGAAATGTGCTGTCAGGTTTAGATTTCCAAAAAGAAGTCAGAGGAGTGAGAAATTTTGATGGGATGAAAGTGATCTTCTCTAGCAAGCCCCAGTGAAATGCCTAGTCTGAGTTTTCAAAATAATGCCATTCACGGAGCAGTAGGATTGCCTCCAACAGTGAGGTTTTTTTATGAGAAAACTTTGCTAGCTACTTTGAGTAAGTTCTCACCATACTTTATGCAGTGTTTTTCATCAGAAGATCTGAAATATTTTGTATGATTTACTCTGGTAGGACTCAAAACTCATATGGAGTTTGCCATCATTGTGGCTCATCATTCTCTTTTCTTAACTGGACAAGGTATGCTTTGTTTTGACTGAGTAAAAGTGCTTGAGTGGATTTGCTGTCTGACCATACTGCACCTTGCACAGTGATCAGCTGATTCCAATGTGGAGCAGTTGGTGCTACCATTGCAGCTGTTAAATGCAATGACAAATTTGTAATAAGGAAACTAATGTAGCTCTGGGCAGCCTGGTCTAGTGTTAGGTCCCCTGCCCATGGGGAGGGTTGAAACTAAATGATCTTTGAGGTCTTTTTCAACCCAGGCCATTCTATGATTCTATAATTCCTGGACCAGAAGCACAAAGCTGTGTTCAGTATGAGCGTCCTTGACACCAGTTTTTATGTGTGTAAAAAGTGTTCTGGTATTCTCCACATTTGTGAAAACTGTCCTGATGTATTGCTGGCTGCCTGTAAGCCTCAGCACATGCAACATGCGCGTGCACACGTACTCACTCACGCAGACACACACAAGATAGAGTCTTCTGCCACTTTCTATCTGGGAACATATTAATCTTGTGTTTCTCATTCTCTAAAAGCTTCACCATTATAACATAATTACTGCTGAAATTGACCTTTAAAATATATTCCAAATTTCAAATGTCTTTAAACCCCTCAGTGAGCACCATTTTTCAATTTCACATATTGTTTTCTTTTTTAGGAGAGGCAGGACAAGAGATGGGAAAGAGGATTAGCAAATGAATGTCAACCTGTAACATATGCACATAGTGATAAAACAAAATCTTACAAAGATGTACCTGGACATTTTTAATACCCAGTGTTCAAGAAGTTATGATTTCCCGTAAGGTAAATGAAAATGTAATAAGACTAACTAAAATGTTGCATTTGTGTCTCACCTTTCCCTAAAGTAATTCAATCAATCAGTTTAGCTTCACTAATATTCAAATGCATATCTGATGCCAGCAATATAAAAGTTCAAGTATTCCTTGGCTTTTAAACACATTTAAGCCATTTTATTAGAACACACACTTCTCTAAATTTGTATTAGTACCTAAAATTGATTGTGTTTCTAACTCTACCTAAAGGAAAGGATAACTTTGTTTGCAAATGAGATGCCAAATGGTGTGGGGAGACAGATTTCTGTATCCTCAGACTGAAAATATGGATATTATAGTACATGGATAATCATGTGTATGCTTACATCATTGTGCAGATAAGTAAGTGTAAGAAACAAGTAGTGTAACTCCAGTTTAGCAGCACTTTCACACAGCTTAATCCTTTGCACCCACAGAAAAAGGAGGGGAGAGG